>NC_041382.1:465258236-465283322 GCF_002162155.2 Triticum dicoccoides | reverse complement strand
TGACCGTTCAAAAAAAACAAAGACTCAATCAAACAATACAAGAGGTGCTTGAAATGTGTAATATCTCTATTATCAAAGGAAATATTTACATAGTCGTTATTTGTAGCAGTCATTCATGCAAAAATAATTTGGAAATCAAATGTTGAATCAATTTGGAAACAAAAGCATTAATGCAATTAATTAGCTCGATAGTTAATTACATATGCAATTAATTGGGTTCATTTAAATAGGATTTTTGCATTGAATCAATTTGAAAACTGAGTCATTAATGCAATTCATTAATTAGGTAGATAGTTAATTATGCCTACAGATATTAGAAGTAGGGATTTTTTTTCCAATTTGGCGGATAATTAATTGGCTTGGTTGACAGTTAAGTAGGCATGGAGAGAATTAGGTAGGTACTTAATTATTTTTATAATTAATTAATTAAGTAGATAGTTATTCATGCCAAATCATTTTGAAACCGCTCGCGGACAAGGACGCTCAACATGCTCTGAGCGACATAGTCGAGCACCGCTTGCCAA
Organism: Triticum dicoccoides; assembly: GCF_002162155.2. NCBI lineage: Eukaryota > Viridiplantae > Streptophyta > Magnoliopsida > Poales > Poaceae > Triticum > Triticum dicoccoides. The sequence continues at coordinate 465,282,798 of NC_041382.1, read as the reverse complement.
CATGAACAACGGCCATGATACGTCTCCGTCGTATCTATAATGCCAATATTCTATAATTATCACATGCTTTTGGTAATATTTTATGTTATTTTTGGACTAACATATTGATCCAATACCCACTGTTTGTTGCACGTTTTTTGTTTTGCAGAATATCCATATCAAACAAAGTCCAAACGCGATAAAAATTTATGAAGATTTTTGAAATATATTTGTTTTTTGGGAAGAAGAATCAACGCAAGACGGTGCCTGATGGGGCCACGAGGCACCTGGGTGCGCCCAGATTGCTCATGGGGCCCTCGTAAGTCGGTTGCTGCCCTTCTTTCGCCGCAAGAAAGATAATATCCGGAAAAAATCGTGCTAAAATTCCAGCCCAATTGGAGTTACGGATCTCCGGGAATTTAAGAAACGGTGAAGGACCAGAAACAAGAACGCGAAACCGAAGAGAACATAGAGAGGGAGAGAGGAAGATCCAATCTTGGAGGGGCTCCTGCCCTCCAGAGCCATGGAGACCAAGGACTAGAGGGGAAACTCGTCTCCCATCTGGGGGGGCAAGGAAGAAGAAGGAGGAGGCTCTCTCCCCCTCTCTCCGGGTGGCGCCGAAACGTCGCCCGGGCAATCATGATGTGACGGTGATCTACTCCAACAACTCTGTCATCTTCACCAACACCTCCGGCACCTTGCCTTGTCTATATTTGGAGGTCCACTCTCCCGCAACCCGTTGTACCCTCTATTTAAACGTGGTGCTTTATGCTTCATATTATTATCCAATAATGTGTTTCCATCCTATGATGTTTGAGTAGATTTTTGTTGTCTTTTGGGGTACTTGGTGAATTGCTATGATTGGTTTAATTTGCTTGTGATTATGTTGCTGTCCTTTGGTGTCCATCATATGAACGCACGTGTGGATCACACCATAGGGTTAGTTGTATGTTGATAGTTCTATGCATTGGAGGGCAAGAGTGACAGAAGCTTCTTCATACCATAGAAATTGATTCATACGGGATTAAAGGGGGACCAATCACTGGTACAGCGAGCTGCTATACAAACAGTTGTTAACCCCTTTCCGCGATGGCATTTTAAACCGTCGCCTAGTGAGTGTGGGCGATAAGGAGGGTCTTTCCCACATGACCTATAAACCGTCGGGGATAGACCCTCCGGTCACACACGCTGCGCAAAATGAGCTCGTGTGCGATCAGGCTAGCCATCACATACAATATTATAGGCACAACTGTTTCCGTTGATAGGTACATCCCACACAGTGATTCCTAGGGAAATGTTTCCCTTCGTCTACACAACCCACACAGTCAATCCACGAGAAACGTTTCCATTCATCCGCATATCCCACACAGTGAATCCTAGAGAAACGTTTCCATTTGTCTGCACATCCCACATAGTGAATCCCAGATGAACATTTTCGTTCGTATATACATCCCACATAGTTTTATGTATATCCTCGTGTGTGATAGGTGTAATGTTCACACACGCTCTTCCTCCGTTAACCGTTTGCTTTATTCAACCATATCATAGACGATTTGATGAAGAAAATTTTATGGCATTGGGCTATCCATCATAATCGCTTTTACTACTAGAACTGTTTGCAAAGTTCCATGACCCATTTAGCAGGTTTATTAGTTTACAATTAATAGTTTCAGTATTACGCAAATTCACATTTCATATCGAAGAACTGTTTGCCAATTTCATATCAGGCACATAAATATATTTTAACATCACAGTACGATAGCGACCTGAAAACAGCACAATACTGTTAGGAAATATGCAACTTGTATTCCCATGGGGCCATGGGCCAATAGATATACATGTACAGGTGCAGGAAATATGCAGAAAACCCCTTATACAATGAGGTAAAGACAAAAGGCTACATGGCTATATATATACTACTCTAACACCCCCCTCAAACTCATGGTGAATGAACAACACTGAGTTTGGAGAGATAGAAGCCATGTTGTGCTCTAGTCTGGGCCTTCGTAAAGAAATTCGCCAACTGTAACTCGAAAGGCACAAACTGAAGAGCAATAACCTGATCCTGCACACCAGCGCGCACATAAAAAGCATCAACACCAATATGCTTGGCGAGCTCATGCTTCACAGGGTCGCGCGCAATGCTAATAGCACCTGTACTGTTAGACAATAGCAGGGTAGGTGTAGTGACAGAAACACCAAAATCCCGAAGTAACCACCGTAACCAAGTCACCTCTACCGTTAAAAGAGCCATAGCTCGCAACTCAGCCTCTGCACTCGAACGGGAAACCGCGGTCTGTTTCTTCGTCTTCCAGGCAATGAGAGAACCACCAAGGAAAACACAGTAAGCAGAAAGTGAACGGCGATCCGAGGGATCACTAGCCCACGTAGCATCCGAAAAGGCCTAAAGCTATAATGAACTGGAGCGAGGAAAGAATAGACGGTCAGAGATCGTGCCACGAAGATATCGAAGAACACGAAGAAGGTGACTGTAGTGAACCGAAGTGGGAGCAGAGACAAACTGACTCAAAATATGGACTGGATAAGAGATATCCGGACGAGTGACAGCTAGATAGACAAGACTCCCAACAAGATGACGATAACACGTCGAATCAGACAAGGGGTCACCATCAGTATCACGAAGATGAACATTGAGCTCCATGGGAGTCTCAACAATGCGCTCATCAGTAAGCGCAGCACGAGCAAGAAGATCCTGGATATACTTTTCTTGGGAAATAAAAAAGGCATCAGCGGCAGAAGAGACTTCTATCCAAGAAAGTACCGAAGAAGACCAAGATCAGACATAAGAAACTGCTCACTAAGACGGGCCTTCACAAAGGCAATATACTCGGGGTCGTCACCAGTGATGATCATGTCATCGACATAGAGAAGAAGAAGAGTCCGACCACGAGCAGAAAGGTGGACAAACAACGCTGGATCATGAGCAATCGCTGAAAAACCAGCGGCAGTCACCGTAGAGGCAAAACGCTCAAACCAGGTGCGAGGGGCTTGCTTAAGGCCATAGAGAGAGCGACGGAGATGGCAGACCATGCCATTAGGAACAAAATACCCAGGTGGGGGCTGCATGTAAACCTCCTCATGCAACTCACGATTAAGAAAGGCATTCTTGACATCAAGTTGAGACACAGACCAATGACGAATAGAGGCTACGGCAAGAAGTGTGCGAATAGTGGTCATATGGGCCACAGGAGCAAAAGTCTCATCGTAATCACGACCATGCTCCTGCTGAAAGCCACGAGCCACAAGGCGAGCTTTGTAGCGCTCAAGAGAACCATCAGAGCGAGTCTTAACCTTGTAGACCCACTTACAAGTGATCGGACGAACACCAGGAGGAAGAGAAACAAGGTCCCACGTTTCGGTGCGCTCAAGAGCAGCAAGCTGCTCTGCCATCGCAAAATGCCATTCGGGATGAACAACAGCTTGACGATAAGAAGCCGGCTCTAGAACATCAGCACCGGTGCTCGGAAAACCAAGACGATCAACAGGCGGAAGCGGAGGAGGACGTAAGCCATAAGTAGGCTGAGAGGAGGAAGATGGAACATCAGTAGACGCATCCACAGGACGCAAACGACGAGTATAATACTGAGGAAAAGATGGAAAAATACGAGGAGGAATCACCGAGGTAGACTCAGGGAATGGAGATGAAGAAGTCACTGGTGATGAAGGTGGAGAATCGGGTGACATGGGAGGTGATGAAACCATGGGCGATGGTAACGGCGAATCGATAATAGGTGGAGAAGCAGGGGTAGCACGACGGATAGACAAGGGCTGAACGGGAGTGGTAGGTGTGTCAGGAAAAGTGAGGAAAGATATATCCTCCACTGAAAAGGTCGAGGAAGATGGGCGCGGATAGAAGGGACGAGACTCATCAAAAGTCACATCCCGAGAAATACGCATCCGACGACCGATAGGATCCCAACAACGGTAGGCCTTATGCTCATCACTATAGGCTAAGAAGACACACTCAACAGACTGAGCGGACAGTTTGGTGCGGTCACGAGGGGCTAGAAGAACATAGCAAACACAACCAAACAAACGAAGCGTCGAGTAATCAGGAGAACGATCAAAAAGACGCTTGAAAGGAGCACCACCCTGCAGAGCAGTGGACGGCTGAAGGTTGATGAAATATGTGGAAGTGAAGACATCCTCAGCCCAAAAGTGAGGCAGAAGAGAGGCTGCAATCATCAACGCATGAGCCGTCTCAAGAAGGTGACGATGCTTGCGCTCAGCCATGCCATTCTGAGCATGATCACCAAGACAAGAGAACTGAGCAAGAGTACCCTGCTCGGCAAGAAATCCATGCAACATCTTGGAGATATACTCTCCAGCAGAGTCAGCACGGAACACCCGAATAGGCATAGAGAACTGAGTGTGAACCATGGTGGCAAAACGCTTATAGATATATAAGACCTCACTACGAGAAGACATAAAATATATCCACGTGTGTCGAGAGAAATCATCTATAAAGATAATATAGTAGCGATGACCTCCCTTCGAGGCAAAGGGAGCTAGACCCCAAACATCAAAGTGAACAAGGTCGAAAGGACGCTGAGACACAGTATCGCCATGAGGATAAGGTAACTGGATCTGTTTACCAAGACGGCAACCCTGATAGTCTAAAGACACACCGCCGGAGATGGATCCAAGAAGGCCGCGTCGAACTAAAGAGGAGAGACGAGAGCCACACAAATGACCAAGGCGATGACGCCATTGCTGAAAAGAGCTGGTAGACAAGGCAACAGAGGTGGAGAGACTGGCGGTGGTAGCAGCGGAGGGAAGGTGAAGCCAGTCAAGCTCCCAGAGACCCCGAGAGTCACGGTGCCGGGGGCCAACACTAAGGAGAGCACCAGTGTGATGGTCCAGAACAGAACAAGAGTCAAAGTCTAGAATGACCTGACAACTAGAGTCAACAATTTGACCACCAGAAATGAGCTGCATGGTAAGTCGAGGAACATGAGCAACATCAGGAACATGAAAAGATGAAGTGCTAAGAATGCCTCGACCATGAACCGGGAGGGAGGTACCATCAGCAGTAAGAACATGAACAGGAGAATCAAGAGCACGAATAGAAGACAAGGTGGATGAATCATGAGTCATATGAAAAGATGCTCCAGTATCAAGAATCCATGGAGATGTACTTGACTGTGTAGAAGGTGGTCTCACAATGCTAGAGGAGTCAGTAGCAGAACCAACAGAACCCGTCGGTGAAGAACCAGAGTATGCAGCTAACAAGCACCGAAGGCGCATAATCTCCTACACAGTCAGGGGCTTAACTGAAGGGGTCGACGTATGCACCCGACAAGGAAGAGCCGGAGGCGGTCAGCAGACCGCGAAGTCCCACAATCTCCTGCTCGGTGAAGTAGAGAGCTGAAGTAGGCGACGTAGTAGCACTGGGAGAGGAGCGGCCACCACCACCTATGGAAGCCGCCAGAGGAGGCAGTGTAGCACGACCAGTAGCATCAGCAAAGGCCGATGGAGGAGACGAGTCCGCATGTAGACAAGCACCAAGTGCCAAGGGAAGGCGCGTGTGCGATGCGCGGTCGATAGAGTCATATGTACCAGCACAGCCGGTGAAAGTCACGATAGGAGTCAGTGTAGAGCAACAATCACCATGTGCAGAAGTCGTAGGAAGAGTCACGAAAGAGCAACCACCAAGACTGTCTGGAGAGAACGGTGTAGAACGACCATCACCATCTACGGAAATTGCCATACAGGACAACTGCATAGATGGACGAGCACCAAGCACCAAGGAAAGGAACATGTGCGAGACAGGATCAGTGTAGGGAACACCGAAAACACTGTCAAAAATCACCGGAGAGCATGCGGAAGACACCATAGTAGTTTTTTTACACAGATCAGAAGCAGCAGATGACCAATCCAGTAGAAAGAATCAGCAGATCCGGACGTGAGAGCCGGCTAGAGGAAACGGTGAAAGAGGACGAGGTAGCACCGATTCAGACCAGAGGCAGTTGTGGAGGTGCAGTAGGAAGAGCAGCACATGAGCAGTTGCACCCGTGAGCAACAACAGTAGGCTGGAGGTGCAGAAGCAGCCCTTGACGCCCAAATTGTGAAGGAAGCAGCCGGGCAGGACGGGGCCAGTGGGTTGGGTGGAGCAACAACAGCAATAGCAGATGACAATCAGCGGATGGAGTGGACCCACACAAAGCTCTTGGGTGCAGCGGACTGGGGTGCAGTAGCAGTGGGCCACGTGCTTGTGGATGCAGGAGCATGCGAACAGCAGCAGGTATGCAGTGAGCTACCTGCGCGGGGTATGGAGGGGCGTTGACCTGCAGGCGCAGCACATCCACGGGGAAGACAACGACGGCCGGTGTGAGAAGGCAGCAGTCGTGCGAGATGAGATTGGATCGGAGAGCACGAGTTGCGCGTGCCAAAAAAACCCTAAGGCTCTAATACCATGTTAGGAAATATGCAACTTGTATTCCCATGGGGCCATGGGCCAGTATATATACATGCACAGGTGCAGGAAATATACATAAAACCCCTTATACAATGAGGTAAAGACAAAAGGCTACATGGCTATATATATATACTACTCTAACAAGTAAAACATATAGCTAGTTCACCTTCATAAGAATAATGTTAATAAAACAATATATTCATTTCCCTAATCGACTGATGCATGATCATCCAAGTTCGTCTTCTCCGCCTTTGCTTTCAGTTCAGTAAGAACCTGTTTTGCACTGACCAACTAGGAAAGTGCCTCCTCCTTCGCCAACACCATCTTAGCAAAGTCTAATTTAAAAAATCTGAGCTCATTCTCCATCTTCCTCTTTTTGCCCACATCTTAAAATATTCTTCAACCTTGACAACATTTTCTCTAAGCCTATCTCTGTTCTCTTCCTCATACATGCTCCAGAGCTTTTCTAGGCACATCTTCAAAGACTGTGGCCACTCTTGATCAACCCACTCTAGGTAAGAACACTTCCATTCATCCTATAATATTAAAACTAAACCAATAACAATTGTAGGGGAAATGGGTTTCTAGGAACATAGAAATCAATAAATACATATTTTGAAAAACCAAAGAAACATGTTAATTATGACATATCTTCTCAAAAAGATCAATGTGCAAATGAATTAATTTTTACTGAGATAACAACAAAATTTAGAAATATTAGAAGCTCTAATTAACTGCAACAACATTACAAGTTCTTAGTCATGTACTATAAATAACAAACTGAACATTTTATGAGGAAGCTAAATATAACTGCAAGGCCTTTTTCACTGATCTGACCTTCTGAGCAAATCTTAGCACAAAATGAACTCCTTCAAAAACTATTTCACAATCTGACCCATTTCAGAAATGCCACAGACCGGGGCGTTGCTGCACTATATAGAAACACGAACCTAGCTCGCGTTGCTGGCCTGGTCGAGACACTATGTGGCAGGGCAGAAACGCCACAGCGTGCGACATTGCTGGAAACGCCAAGCCCATTGGCATTGCTGCCCAAGTGCCAAAGGCCAATGCTAGTGGTGTTTCACTAGCTTACTCAGATTTGCCAATTATTTATAAAGGGGAGCAACGCGAGCTAGTTTGGCGTTTCTAAATAGAGAAGAAACGCCACAGCTTGTGGCGTTACCAAAAGGGTCAGATCGTGAAATAGTTTTCGATAGAGTTCATTTTGTGCTAAGATTTGCTGAGAAGGTCAAAACAGTGAAAAAGGCCTAACTGCAACAACATAGAGACAGTGTTTAGATGACATCAAATTGATACTAACACGTGCGTACATGCACAAAATTAGTAACATAGAACTAATAGCACTAAGGCTATCCACTATGTATACCAAAACCGGTGCCAAGACAACTGTTGCTACATTTTGCATCGCTGCCCTGCACTGGCGAGCCGATGATGAGGAAAAAAATCAGGGAACCGGACTCCGGAGCACCTAGTTGCTCCGATGCCCAGTTCCTCCGTGCCATAAAGTTTTTAGTATTTTACTACTTGGCTTCTCGGATGTGTGGACCAAAGTTGGCCGCACAAAAAGCTGAAGCAGTGCTAAATAATTTTCTAGTGGCACCGCTGATGAGATAGCAACATTTTTAGATACTCCCTCCGGTCCTTTTTACTCTACATATTAGAATTCTCTGGAGTCAAACTTCACAAAGTTTGACCGTATTTATATGAAAAAAATATCAACATCTGGCATGCTAAAGTTATATAATATGAAACTTTAAGTCATGACACCTAGTGATATTCATTTCAGATTATGATTGTTGGCACTTTTTTCTACAAAGATAGTCAAACTTTACAAGGCTTGACTTCAGTCAAATCTTATATGCAAACTAAAAAGGACCAGAGGGAGTACTAGGTAGAAACTGTGACACTGTCTTAATCACATCCAGAATAACATAGAACCGTGGCAGTGTCTGGATCACATCTAACAAATCATTTGTAACAACGAAAGTGGGGCTAACCTTCTCTGCACATGCCAGAAACTTCCTCCCACTGTCCATAGATTCAAACGCAACTAACTTCATGCATGGAGATTGATGGTGAGAACGAGCAGGTAGATCTTCAGCCACCCCGCTCCAATCGTTGCAACCGATGGTCCTAGGGAGCTACAAGAGGAAGAAATGACTCAAATTGACCGCCATGTTGAAATCCTTCATTCCAAATCATAACCCGAGAGAGAGAAGAGAGAGGCATACCAGGGTAGTGAAAGAGTCGTCATCGTCGGAGGAACCGCTAGAGAGGTCATTGAAGAAGACCATGGCGACCGAGGCGGTCAGATGCGAGATGGTGAGAGCGAGGAAGCGGCTATAACTTGGGAAGGAAGGAAGGAGGAAATAGGGGAAATGTGACTTGTGATATTCAATTGATATTTAGCCGGCTTGATAATGTAGAACTTGCCGGTTTATCATTGCCAAAAACTGCCGGTCTGTAAATATTGATGGCACCGGATCATAATTGTTGCTTATGACGGGTCAATCTCATTTACTCAAAACTGAGAATTTGAAGATTTTTCTCCCTTATATCCATATTACCTATAGCCCCCAAGTCTTGAGCAGAACAAAGTGATGATTTGAGACTTGTTTTAATATAAATACTGCCAGGTTGAAGAAATCCATGTTGTTCATCTCAGTCACTAGTAAAGACTGAATACTGCATATATGTAGCCCTCAAGTGCCTGGTTGTCATGCTTGCAGCAACCTGAGACTTGCAATTGCCTTATACTCATAAAAACTTCAACCAGTGTAGCCCCCAAGGGCCGGGTCATTATCCAATAATGAGTAGGGACTCTGTAGATATGATCATGTAGACTTGAACAACAACGTGTAGCCCCCAAGGGCCGGCTCAGTAAGATAACATTGAGCTGGGACTTTATATATACTTCTTTGAAAAGAACATCATATGATGTAACCCCCATCATGGGGCTTGAACCCACGTCCACAAGGTTAAGGGCTTTGTGCTTTACCAATTGAGCGGTGGACCCTTCAATATAATGGAATAAGACTTGTGTACCTTGAATTGTTGATAGGAGCAATTGGTAGCCCCCAAGGGCCGGCTCATTACAATGTGATGAGTCGGGTCTTCAATAAGGCGAGCAAAACAATGACTTTGCATTAGCCCCCAAGTGCCATTGTGCATGCTGGCAGTGACATGGGACTTGCATATTTGATGTAATCTCAATTTGAGTAATGTAGCCCCCAAGTGTCGGGTCGTAAGCCTACAGCGACTCGGGACTATTCCTTCCATTGTAGAATAAATCATATCCATTGATAAAATAATAGCCATTGCGCTGAAGTGACTTTGAAAACCTCCATCATAATACTGGCTATTGATAACCATAATAAAAATCCAGCCATGTTAGCTATTCAAGATTTGAATAATATAATCCGGTATGAAAACCTCAATCATTCAATATCATCATGACAAACCAGCCAAGTTTGTCTATTAAAGATTTGAATACCTTATCGGTTGACAAGTAAATCCGGAGTTTAAATACTCAGTGGCTCTTGGCCAATAGCGACTTAATGTGCATCCATTGTAATCCGGGATGTTTGTAACCCGGTGTCTTATAACCTTTGTGAAAATCAATAATTGATAACCCTTTTGATGATGGGATTGAGCTTAATCATTTATATAATTCATAGCTCTACAAATCCTGCACAGAGTTTTAAACAACATATGCCCTGGCGACTTAACATCAAAAGCCAGGGCCGGTTTAATCATAACCGTATATAATCAGAACAAAATATCATACCTGTGATATTTGCTCACACCGCTGGCTTATCATACCTGTGCAATAAGGGTTACAACCCAAAAGATTGAGTGCATAATGCCCTGTTTAATTGACATATACCGCCGGCTTACAACACCGTATGCAGCAAGGGGTAATATCCCAAAACTTAGAGCGCAGTGCTTCCAAATATATAAGATCATCATATATTGGTGACATATAATCCAAAGCCAGACCGGGTTAATAAACACCGGATAATTTCTCATCATACCCTGGCGACTTATAGTCCAATGCCAGTGTGACGCCCTGGACACACCCACCGGTGGTCGTTACTCCTGGCAGGATCTAAACTGGCCCCACAGATCAACACTAGTCTTTTATGTGTACTTTATCCTCACTCGTGCGCACCCAAGAGCAACTTCCCGGTCGGTCACCCATCCTGAAACTACTCCAAGCTGAGCATGCTTAACTTTAGAGTTCTGTCCAAATGGGCTACCGGAAAAGAAGGAATTCCTTATTGATATGAGTAGTCTATCATCCCTAATAAGCCAAGCTATCACATACACCCCCACTCAGAGGAACCGACGTCCTCATCGGGCCACAGGAACATTTCCTCTTGGCACATACGTCTGTGCATCCAGTCCAGTACATATGCCATTCCGTGTGCCACGACGGGTCACAAAAATCATGAACAACATGACCGCGCACCTGTCCGCAAACATCCATGTAACCGCGAGGGTCGGCTCTGATACCAACTTGTAACACCCCGGACACACCCGCCGGTGGTCGTTACTCCTGGCGGGATCTAGACTGGCCTCACAAATCAATACTAGTCTTTTCTGCGCACTTTGTCCTCACTCGTGCGCACCCGGGAGCAACTTCCCAGTCGGTCACCCATCCTGAAACTACTCCAAGCTGAGCATGCTTAACTTTGGAGTTCTGTCCGAATGGGCTCCCGGAAAAGAAGGAATTCCTTATTGATATGAGTAGTCTATCATCCCTAATAAGCCAGGCTATCACAGCCAGGCTGGGTTTATATGACTCAGAAGGCATTACAAGCCTTATTGGTTTTCAACCATATATTACTATGTCACAAAAGAAAAAAATTCAAAAAGACGTTCAAAGCAACAAACAACAGAAAATCCAATGCTTTCATAGGCCGCCAAGCCAAAATATCTTCTTCAATGAAACTAGCATTAGCCACTGGAAGGTATGCGCTTTCCGTGAGCCGGTACTCACATTACCCAATCGACATTTTATCCCAGATAAGTTCAGTTCTTATTTAAAGATAGACTTATCAGGAGTACGCGGGGTCAGAGTAGCATCGTGCATCACAGGACGATTTATTCAAGTTTCAAGGAAGGCGGCTTTATCAGCCTGAGCTTCTCCTTGCTTTCCGTAAACCATGCCCTCTCATGACAAACCGGCATTTTAACCTTAACGAGTTCAGGGCCTAAAGTGCATGTTAAGAGTTCGGCGGGTCAATCAGGATTACCTGATGGAGAAGCATCTGGCATAAAGGTAGGATAACCCGGGGTTTTAGGTGACTACACCTGGCTTCCAAGCCCGGCTTTTATAGCCTATCACAAGGTTATGAACTCTTTGTTCTTTAGAACAAAAGAGCCCCCAAGCATTATTTTCAGCTGTGCTCAAGGGGTACCTATATTTGAGTTGTGCTTTTGCAACAGACTCTCTTTGGTCCCTTTAATTTTTTCTGAGAACTCAAACTTTGCGAGAGATAATATTCTTCTTGAGCCAGAATTTTAAACCGGATATTGAGAGCTTCAGAGCTTTGTGGGAGACAGATTCTCCCTTGAACTGTATTTTGAACCAAAATCTTTCCTGATAACCCGGAATTCTTCTATTGAGCCGTAACTTTATGATTGTTAATCACTTTTTTAAGCCGGAAATTTTTTGATGGCCTTCAAATTTTTCACCAATAGGGCAGTAGCCTCCGGGATCGGCTTATCTTCTCCTTCAACGTCCTGGGGTTCTTGAATTTGCAGAAACTGGCAAAACTTGCTAAGTCATACCATTGTAGCCCCAGAGTCTTAAAATGACTTGAGGAGTCGGCTTAAGATTCTTCACCCTCAGCCGTGATACAAACCGGCATATAGTTGAACAGCGGAACGCTGGAATATGTTGAAGCTGGAGGCAAGATGGCGAGTTGATGATCTTCACAACACTCATTGTATATCCTTGGCATTGACAACGCGATGTGAATCCACAAAAAGTTGAGTCTGACCTCGGCGGGTTATAAATGACCCCGTATGATTTTTGTCAGTAATCTGGCCAGCGGTTTATCCCAGCTAGTTGATGATGTTCAAACAAACTTCAGTGGCGGTGACTTGTGTGCCCGCCCATTGAGCCATCTGGTGCAAATGGAGACTTGATGATATATGATAATTTGCTCCAGAATTGCTGAAATAAACCGGGCCACCGGAACAGTGACCAGCTTGTACTCAACAAGTAGTTCATACAGATGGGGTGCAGCTCCAGTGCATTGATATACACCAAACTGCGGAGGCGGACGGTAAAAACAACCACAGCATCAGAGGCAGTATGGATGCGGGCGAGTCGCTACCGCTCTTGCAGTGAACAATTGTCCTGAATAAACAATATCACAAACCAGAGTAATTGTTCTTTTAAAAATAAAAAATATATCAACAGAAATTGACTAGACAGAATTCACCTGATGTATTTGGACCTTATGATCCTCAGCAGATGTTTCATTGATCCGAGACTATTTTGCCACCGAGCACTGAAATCTGCTCTCCGTAAGGTGGCAACAATATATGCAGTGATAAAAAATCTGTGTTTCAAGGGCTAGCTCCAGGGGTATGGATGTTAACTTTGGATGCCCCTTTAGATCCGTGCTTCCAAACACGAGCATCATCTTCTCTGATCGACTTGTTCCCTCCTCCATTTAGTAACCAGACAAACACTTGATGGCTTGCCACTGACTTGTTGATTTTTAATGTTTCAGCAAGAAGCTTCAGAAAACAATTGTGCAAAAAATGTTCAGAGAAGAGGCCTCTGACCCAACCAACAAAGGCAACATAGCGTGCTTGCAGTAGTGGCTCGAAAAAAACAACTCGCAGGCAGGGCCTTGGTGGAGGCGGTGCTGCTCGCAACGGGGCGGCTCAACAAAGCCGCGGGTGGCGACTTGAATGGCAGATGCTCGGAGGCCTTCGGGCGCTGACTGTGACCGTAGCGGCAGCGAGGGGGATGCGCGTGGATGGAGTTCATGCGAGGCGGCTTGCACCGGGGTGACTCAACTTGTAGATGGCAGCGCCGTGATCAAAGCAGAGGTGGAGGCAAGGGCGGCTCGGAGTTCCTTGGTGAGGCAAATGGCAGCGGCCAAACGGCACGGGGTGGAGCGTAGCCGCGGGCTGAATGAAGTGCGGAGACCCGGCGACTCGAGCGAGGACCGCGGCTCGAACAGGCAGGTTTGATGCCGTCCTCAATGGATGGAAAGTGTGAGGGCGACGGCGGCTTGTGGCAACAGCAAGGTGGCAGGGCCGCGCTTTAAGTCAGAGGCGCGAGGCCGTAGCGTCTGCGAGGCCGGGCAGTTCGACGCCGGCCACGACGGCTCGAGGTGACGGGGAAGACCGTGGTGACGGCGACTGCTGTAGGTCCCCTTAGAGACACGTTGAGGCAGCGATGGCCAGCGAGGCCGTGCATGCCTAAGAAGGCGACGGGGCGAGATGAGACAGGTCACGGCGTGGCGACTCAGAAGGTGAGCAGCTTGGAACGGCGCGGCGGCTCCGCACAAACGGGATGCAGAGTCTGAGTCGATCCCCTTGTCCCTGTGCTCGTCCTGGTCGTTGTTAGTTTGACCATCCACGTTGTGTCTTCTACTTCTTCTTTCCTTTTTTTCCTCTTGTCTTGATGTCATCAAGAGCCGGCAGTAGCTTTCGATCTCCATGTAAATAGTACTAGCAACAGCATCGTCTTGCTTTTGGGTCGTGGTCAACGTTGACCAATCCACGTCCGAGTCGTGGTTGATTTTACAACTTTGCGTTTAACTGCGTGCGGTGAGGTGAGCCGCGTAGAGGCTGGGCACGGTCTCAGGAGTAGTACTGACTGTAGGTGCATAGCATATTGGCAGATCGCCTCGTCGATGTGTTGGAGTAGAAATCAGCATCGGCTGGCCTGACTTGATGTGCTTGTCCGAGGACACATGTGTAGATGCCGATTGAATCCGTTTCGAGGTGGTGAGCGAAACTATCCACAAAATTTTCTTCCATGTTTGATCTTTAGACGAGACCAATACTGACTTTGATAGAAAAGAAAATTCACCGGCGACTGACGACAGCCGAGTAGATTAGATAAAAGAACACCCACGACAGAGCCTGTAACACCACTGTTTTGTTCTTCTTGAGCCTGGTAGTAGATTAGCTCGGAATTGATCTGACTAACAAACTCACCGATGATGTAAATCCTTTCGTATCAACTCTTTTTCATCTGGAAAATTGCGAACTCCTCGATCCCTGAAAGAGATCCCTCCAAGAACTCATCACCATCGTGCGCGAGCACCACGGTGGGCACCAACTGTCATGGAATTGTCACGGCAGATGTCCTCGTTGGAAGGACTTAGTCGTGAGGCCAACACATCTATGTGGTTGCTTGAGAGGGGTTGAGCGGGACGAGAGACGCGAGGTTTTACCCAGGTTCGGCCCCTCATGGTGGAGGTAAAAGCCTACATCCTGCTTCATTGATATTGATGATGATGATCACAGTTACAAGGGTGCTCTATCTCGAGAGCAATTGACTTGTCTGTCTAAATCTAACTTGTGAAACTTGTCCCTCCCGGGGTGCCCTGCCCCTCCTTATACATGTTGAAGGGGCGGCTTACATGACTAGTCCTAGTAGGATTAGGATTACTCTATTACAAGTAGAGTCCTACTCTTGCTTCCTTTGTAAGGGAATATTCCTTATGCTTCCCTCTTAAGCCGGCCCACCATAGCTTCAGTCGGACTTCCATGAACCGCCTTCTGGGCCACCGAGCCTTGTCATCCGCCTGACCCGCCCGCCGGGTTACTGATGAGCCGCCAAGATCGGGTCAGTCACTCGTGAATCGCCAAAGCTCCGGGTGGGTTACCAGTGAGTCGCCAAGATCTATCTGGGTCATACATCCAGCCGGGTTACACCACGGGGTATATCCCCGACAACATTCGTGTGCGAAACGACATACACTGCCTTCTCCCGCCTTAATTTTTTTATACATGTAGATTAGACCAAATAGAAGTATCATGCTAAATTTTGGAATTATTCCAGGTTTGTTTGGCCTTTTTTATACATTATCAATTTAATTTCTGGGCATTTAATGTGCATAATTGAAATTTAAACTACAAGCACATGCTCCAGTGCATCATAGTTGGTTGAAAAATCACACGTGTGTCGTTGGGTGAATTTCTAGGTTCCATGCAGGAAATGGGAATGAAATTCAAATGGCGTCATGACATGGCACCAACATGCTGCGGTAATTTTTTTGGCGGAATTGGGACAAGCTTTCATATAAGCTTCTCGGAAACCGAAGCTTCTCTCAAGAAGGTGTGTGGTTCCGAGAGGGAACGTGTCACCTCTGTGTGCGAAAACGACATAAACTGCCTTCTCCCGCCTTAATTTTTTACATAGGTAGATTAGACCAAATAGAAGTATCGTGCTAAATTTTGGAATTATTCTAGGTTCATTTGGCCTTTTTTATACATTAATTGGATTGCTGGGCATTTAATGTGCATAATTCAAATTTGAATTACAAACACATGCTCTGATACGTCTCCAACGCATCTATAATTTTTGATTGTTCCATGCTATTATATTATCTATATTGGATGTTTTATATTTATATGCTATTTTATATGATTTTTGGGACTAACCTATTAACCTAGAGCCAAGTGCCAGTTTCTATTTTTTCCTTGTTTTTGAGTTTCGCAGAAAAGGAATATCAAACAGAGTCCAAATGAGCTGAAAATTTACGGAGATTATTTTTGGAAAAAATAAAAATACTGGAACGAAAAGATACCTGAGAAGAGTCCTGTGGCCACCACAAGGGAGGAGGGCCCCCCTAGGGCGCGCCCCCCATCCTTGTCATCGCCTCATGGACCCCCCCTGACTTGTTCTCGATGCCAAAAATTCCTATAAATATAGAAGCCCCCAGAAATAAACCTAGATCGGGAGTTCTGCTGCCGCAAGCCTCTATAGCTACCAAAAACGAATTGCGACCCTGTTCCGGCACCCTGTCAGAGGGGGAAATCCTCACCGATGGCCATCTTCATCATTCTGACGCTCTCCATGAAGAGGAGGGAGTAGTTCACCCTCGGGGTGGAGGGTATGTACCAGTAGCTATGTGTTTGATCTCTCTCTCTCTCTCTCTCTCTCTTTCTCTCTCTCTCTCTCTCTCTCTCTCTCGTGTTCTTGTTTTGGCACGATCTTGATGTATCATGAGCTTTGCTATTATAGTTGGATCTTATGATGTTTCTCCCCTCTACATTCTTGTAATGGATTGAGTTTTCCCTTTGAAGTTATCTTATCGGACTGAGTCTTTAAAGATTTGAGAACACTTTGATGTATGTCTTGCATGTGCTTATCTGTGGTGACAATGGGATATTCATGTGATCTACTTGATGAATGTTTCGGTGATCAACTTGTGGGTTCTGTGACCTTGTGAACTTATGCATAGGGGTTGGCACACGTTTTCATCTAGACTCTCCGGTAGAAACTTTGGGGCACCCTTTGAAGTTCTTTGTGTTGGTTTGAATAGATGAATATGAGATTGTGTGATGCATATCATATATCAAACCCGCGGATACTTGTGGTGACATTGAAGTATCTAGGTGACATTAGGGTTTTGGTTGATGTGTGTCTTAAGGTGTTATTTTAGTACGAACTCTAGGGCTGTTTGTGACACATATAGGAATAGCCCAATAGATCGATCAAAAAGAATAACTTTGAGGTGGTTTCATACCCTACAATAATCTCTTCGTTTATTCTCCGCTATTAGTGACTTTGGAGTGACTCTTTGTTGCACGTTGAGGGACTGTTATATGATCTAATTATGTTATCATTGGTGAGAGAACTTGCACTAGTGAAAATATGAACCCTAGGCCTTGTTTCCAAGCATTGCAACACCGTTTTCTCTCACTTTTATCACTAGTTACCTTGCCGTTTTTATATTTTTAGTTTACAAAAACCTATATCTACTATCCATATTGCACTTGTAGCACCATCTCTTCACCGAACTAGTGCACCTATACAATTTACCATTGTATTGGGTATGTTGGGGACACAAGAGATTCTTTGTTATTTGGCTGAAGGGTTGTTTGAGAGAGACCATATTCATCCTACGCCTACCACGGATTGATAAACTTTAGGTCATCCACTTGAAGGAAATTTGCTACTGTCCTACAAAACTCTGCACTTGGAGGCCCAACAACGTCTACCAGGATAAAGTTGCATAGTATACATCATGCTCTTTTCTGGCGCTGTTGCCAGGGTGGTTTTTGGGTATGAGCTTCTTGCAAATCGGAGCTTCTCTCGGGAAGACTCGTGGTTCCCGAGGGGGACGTGTCACCTTTGTGTGCGAAACAGTATATGCTGCCTCCCCCCGCCCTTGATTTTTTACAGAGGCGACATAGAACTATATGAGCATCGTGCTAAATATTGGAATTATTCCGGGTTCGTTTGGACTTTCTTATACATTAATTGAATTTCTGGTCATTTAATGTGCATAATTCAAATTTGAACTACAAGCACATGCTCTAGTGCACCAAAGTTGGTTGAAAAATCACATGTGTGTCCTTGGGTGAATTTCCAGGTCCCATGCAAGAAATGGGAATGCAATTCAAACACCTACCTGGGCATCGTGGCTCGGTCAGAAAGATTGAGAAACTTGGTTTTTTAATTCAACACGACTGAAAATCATGAAACTTGGCATGGTGTCATGACATGGCACCAACATGCCGTGGTAAATTTTTTGGCCGAATTGGGACAAGCTTTGGTACAAGCTTCTTGCAAATCGGAGCTTCTCTCAAGAAGGCTCGTGGTTCCGAGAGGCAACGTGTCACCTCTGTGTGCGAAACGACATACGTACACTGCCTTCTCCCACCTTAATTTTTTTACATAGGCAGATTAGACTAAATAGAAGTATCGTGCTAAATTTAGAATTGTTCCAGGTTCGTTTGGCCTTTTTAAAACATTAATTGAATTCCGGGCATTATTCAAATTTGAACTACAAGAACATGCTCTAGTGCACCAAAGTTCATTGAAAAATCACATGTGTGTCATTGGGTGAATTTCTGGGCCCCATGCAAGAAATGGGAATGAAATGCAAACATCTTGGCGTCGTGGCTCGACCGGAAATATTGAGAAACTTGGTTTTTTAATTCCTGTAAATCCAAAACATGCCTGAAAATCATGAAACTTGGCATGGTTTCATGACATGGCACCAACATGCTATGGTAAATTTTTTGGCCTAATTGGGACAATCTTTGGTATAAGCTTCTTGCAAAGCGGAGCTTCTCTCAAGAAGGCTCGTGGTTCCGAGAGGAAACATGTCACCTGTGTCATAGAATTTTCACGACAGATGTCCTCGTTGAAAGGACTTAGTCGTGAGGCCAACGCATCTATGTGGTAGCTTGAGAGGGGTTGAGCGGGATGAGAGACGTGAGGTTTTACCCAGGTTCGGCCCCTCATGGTGGAGGTAAAAGCCTACATCCTGCTTCATCGATATTGATGATGATGATCATGGTTACAAGGGTGCTCTATCTCGAGAGCTATTGACTTGTCTGTCTAAACCTAACTTGTGAAACTTGTCCCTCTTGGGGTGCCCTGACCCTCCTTATATATGTTGAAGGGGAGGCTTACATGACTAGTCCTAGAAGGATTAGGATTACTGTATTACAAGTAGAGTCCTAGTCTTACTTCCTTTGTAAGGGAATATTCCTTATGCTTCCCTCTTAAGCCGGCCCACCATAGCTTCAGTCGGACTTCCATGAACCGCCTTCTGGGCCACCGGGCCTTGTGACCCGCCTGACCCGCCCGCCGGGTTACTAATGATCCGCCAAGATCGGGCCGGTCACCCGTGAATCGCCAAGCTCCGGGCGGGTCAGCAGTGAGTCGCCAAGATCTATCCGGGTCATACATCTAGCTCTGTTAGTATAAGAAAATAAATCACCACTTTTGGTACTGTTGTGAACTCATTCTTTATTTATATTGGTGTAATATCTATTGTATTCCAACTTTCCCATGGTTCATACCCCCCGATACTACTCATAGAATCATCAAAATAAGCAAACAACACATAGAAAACAGAATCTGTCAAAAACAGAACAGTCTGTAGTAATCTGTAACTCTCGAATACTTCTCTAACTCCAAAAATTCTGAAATATTAGGACAACCTAAGAAATTTGTTTATTAATATTCTGAAAAAAGAATAAGTATTTTACACGCTTCTGTTAAAAATGAGAATTGTTTCCCCGAGCACAAAAGTTTCTGTTTTCAGCAAGATCAAATCAACTATCAATGTAAGCCATCGCAAAGGTCTTACTTGGCACCAACACTAATTAAAATATAAAAACCACATCTAACCAGAGGCTAGATGAATTATTCATTGCAAAACAGAACCTAAAAAGGAAAAATAAAAGTAAAATTGGGTTTCCTCCCAACAAGCGCTATTGTTTAACGCCCTTAGCTAGGCATAAAACACGAATAGATCTAGGTATTGTCATCTTTGATATGCAACCCATAAGTGGATCTCATAATAGATTCATAAGGCAATTTAATTTTATTTGTAGTAAAATGTTCCATGCCGTTCCTTAACAGAAATTGAAATCTAATGTTTCCTTCTTTCATATCAATAGTTGCACCGATCGTTCTAAGGAAAGGTCTACCAAGAATAATAGGACATGTAGGATTGCAATCTATATCAAGAAACTTCCAATTCAAGCTTTTCTTCAAAATATTGCATCATAGCATCAACCATATGTTTAGTAAAAGCTTTGTTTTGATTAGAAGCATGAGGGGAATTCAACATGGATTGCAACAAGGAAATACAATCTATTAAAGAACAATTATCATAATTAAATTCCTTGAAATCCAAAAGAGTGGGTTCATTGCCACCTAAAGTTTTGACCTATCCAATCCCACTTTTATCAAATTTTGCATCAAGATCTAAAAACTCCAAATCATTGGGACGCCTTTTAACTAAAGTTGACTCATATCTAGTCCAATATTTATCAAGATTTATATTGGAAAACAAAGATTCAATAGGAGTAACATCAATCACTTTAAGATCTTCATCATTATTCTCACGAAAACTAGAAGAACACATTTTTACAAACCAATCTCGTTTAGCACGCATCTTAGCGGTTCTTTCTTTGCACTCATCAATGGAAATTCTCCTAGCTTTGAGAGACTCATTAATATCATGCTTGGGCGGAATAAATCTAAGTTTCAAAGAATCAACATCAATAGAAATTCTATCCACGTTCCTAGCCAATTCATCAATCTTAAGCAAATTTTCTTCAATCAAAGCATTGAAATTCTTTCGCGAACTCATAAATTCTTTAACACTATTCTCAAAATCAGAGGGCATCTTATTATAATTTCGATAAGAATTGTTGTAGGAATTACCATAATTATTAGAGGAATTATTAGGAAATGGCCTAGGATTAAAATTGCCTCTATACGCATTATTACCAAAGTTGTTCCTACCAACAAAATTCACATCCATAGATTCATTATTATTTTCAATCAAAGTAGACAAAGGCATATCATTGGGATTAAAAGAAGAATTCTTGCTAGCAAATAATTTTATAAGCTCATCCATATTTCCACTCAAAACATTAATCTCTTCAATCGCACACACTTTTTTACTAGTGGATGATCTTTTGGTGTGCCATTGAGAATGATTAACCATAATATTATCTACGAGTTAGGTAGCTTCTCGTAAAGTAATTTCCATAAAAGTACCTCCCATGGCCGAATCTAAAATATTTTTTGAAGCAAAATTCAATCCGGCATAAAAAATTTGTATAATCATCCACAAATTCAAACCATGAGTAGGGCAATTTCGTATCATCAATTTCATCCTCTCCCAAGATTGTGCAACATGTTCATGATCAAGTTGCTTAAAATTCATAATCTCATTCGTAAGGGAGATGATTTTAGTGGGAGGAAAGTACTTGGAAATAAAACATCTTTACACTTATTCCATGAATCAATACTATTTTTAGGCAAAGATGAAAACAAAGTTTAGCACGATCTCGAAGTGAGAACGGAAATAGCTTCAATTTAACAATATCATTATCCACATCTTTTTTCTTTTGCATATAACACAAATCAACGAAATTGTTTAGATGGGAAGTGCTACCTCTTAATCATGCGTTGGTTTTCCCTTGAAGAGGAAAGGGTGATGCAGCAAAGTAGCGTAAGTATTTCCCTCAGTTTTTGAGAACCAAGGTATCAATCCAGCAGGATACAATGCTCAAGTCACCTAGTACCTACACAAAGAATCAAGAACCTTGCAACCAACGCGATAAAGGGGTTGTCAATCCCTTCATGACCACTCGCAAAAGTGAGATCTAATAAAGATAGTAAGATAAATATTTTTGCTATTTTTGTTGTATAGATAGGAAAGTAAAGATTGCAAAATAGTAAACGAGATGCGATGTAAATAAAAGAGATGCAATATAATAAGAAAGAGACCAGGGGGCCATAGGTTTCACTAGTGGCTTCTCTCAAGATAGCATGTATTACGGTGGGTGAACAAATTACTGCCGAGCAATTGATAGAAAAGCGCATAGTTATGAAGATATATAAGGCAATGATCATGAATATAGGCATCACGTCCGTGTCAAGTAGATTGAAATGATTCTGCATCTACTACTATTACTCCACACATCGACCGCTATCCAGCATGCATCTAGAGTATTAAGTTCATAAGAACAGAGTAACGCTTTAAGCAAGATGACATGATGTAGAGGGATAAACTCAAGCAATATGACATAAATGCCATATTTTTATCCTCAATGGCAACAATACAATATGTGCTTTTCTTCCCCTACTGTCACTGGGAAAGGGACACCGCAAGATTGAACGCAAAGCTAAGCACTTCTCCCATTGCAAGAAAGATCTATCTAGTAGGCCAAACTAACCAATAATTCAAATAGACTTGCAAAGATATCAAATCATGCATATAAGAATTCAGAGAAGAACCAAATAATATTCATAGATAATCAAGTTCATAAACGCACAATTCATTGGATCTCAGCAAACACACCGCAAAAGAGTATTACATCGAATAGATCTCCAAGAACATCGAGGAGAACTTTGTATTGAAGATCAAAAAGAGAGAAGCCATCTAGCTAATAACTATGGACCCGAAGGTCTGTGGTAAACTACTCACGCTTCATCGGTATAAGAGTATATAGGCGAAAGAAGTATGTCGGTGGAGCTTCATGGGGCCCACGAGGGTGGGGGCGCGCCTACCCCCTGTGTGCGCCCTACTGCCTTGTGGCCGCTGTCGGTGTCAAAACCGGCGGATCTCGGGTAGGGGGTCCCGAACTGTGCGTCTAGGCCGGATGGTAACAGGAGGCAGGGGACACGAAGTTTTACCCAGGTTCGGGCCCTCTTGATGGAGGTAAAACCCTACGTCCTGCTTGATTAATATTGATGATATGGGTAGTACAAGAGTAGATCTACCACGAGACCAGAGAGGCTAAACCCTAGAAGCTAGCCTATGGTATGATTGTATGTTGTGATTGTTGTCCTACGGACTAAAACCCTTCGGTTTATATAGACATCGGAGAGGGTTAGGGTTACACAAGGTCGGTTACAAAGGAGGAGATATCCATATACGTATTGCCTAGCTTGCCTTCCACGCCAAGTAGAGTCCCATCCGGACACGAGACGAAGTCTTCAATCTTACATCTTCATAGTCTAACAGTCCGGCCAATGGAGATAGTCTGGCTTTCCGGAGACCCCCTAATCCAGGACTCCCTCAGTAGCCCCTGAACCAGGCTTCAATGATGATGAGTCTGGCGCGCAGTATTATCTTCGGCATTGCAAGGCGGGTTCCTTCTCCGAATATACCGTAGAAGAATTTGAATACGAGGATTGTGTCCAACCCTGCAAAATAAGTTCCACATTCCACCGTAGAGAGAATAATATTTTCGCAGATCTAACATGCTGGCTTGTTTTGGCAGCACGACGTTATGTCATGGCCCGGTGATTATTCGAACCGTTTCTTTTAACCAGCCCCGCACATAACGCGAGGCAGTTTTTCGACACGTCTTGTTAAAGCAGAGATCATGTCCCGTTATTACGGGATTCTCATCAATACGGGTGTGGGTAACCCAACCGCGCCATCAATTGCGGTGCCTGGGGGATAAGCGAGTTTTACGAGGCAAGTGGGGACACTTAGTTTCGTCCGCCCATATAAAGGGATAAGGATTCACCTTTCCATCCACACCTTCTTCCTCCTTTGCTCATCCATTTTCGCACACGCGAGCTCCAGCGCCCAAGTCCGCACTTCCACCTCAACCTTCTCCAACCATGTCCGGAGCGGGGGGCAAGTGGATGGTCTCCTCTGTCACGGAGGGAGACATCAAGAAACTGAGGAGAGCCGGATACCTGCCCGACGACATCGCGCACCGGCTCCCAGATGAGGGGCAGCTCATCCCCACCCCCAAGCCCCACGAGAGGGTGGTATTCCTCACCCATTTCCTCCGCGGACTGGGATTCCCTCTCCATCCCTTCGTCTGGGGGCTCATATTTTATTACGGCCTGGATTTCCGCGATCTGGCCCCGAACTTCATCCTCAACATCTCAACGTTTATCGTCGTGTGCGAGGCCTTCCTCCGCATCAAGCCCCACTTCGGCTTATGGCTGAAGACCTTCAATATTGTCACACCCTAGCTAGTCATGCATTAGAGTGTTGCATCATGTTTACTCTTTCATCAGAAACTTGAAATGGGGATGACAGAACCCCCAGTCCCCTCTGAAACCAACTAGGGTTTACTAAAATAATTTTCAATGAACCTGAAATGCCCTTCTAAAATGCCCATCATTTTTGTCTTGGTTCAGAACCTCTGCCAAAAGTGGTGCACATTTTCCTAGGCCATCTTAGGGTTTTTGAATTAATTCATAAATATTTGAATTTGGGCATTTAAAATTATATAAAATATTTAAATGCTCAAATACCTCCAAACTAAAATGTTTCATGTTGGAAATAATCCAACTATGGACCAGGAGTGATTTGGTGATTTTTGAAGTTGCCTAGGTATTTTATTAAATTCAACAAAGTTGCAGATATATTAAATAAAAACAGAAACAGAAAAAAAAGGGGGAAAGCTTAC
>NC_041382.1:465225241-465258050 GCF_002162155.2 Triticum dicoccoides | reverse complement strand
TCCTCCCCCTCGCGCTCCCCCGCCATGGCCGACGCCACCATCGTCGTGCCTTCGTCGTAGCCGTGCTCCCCGCCGCCCGTGCGTCCTCTCACCGTGTCCAGGAGCTCCGCCGCTGTCCACTTCATCGAGCAGCCGAGCCCCGAGCGCTCGCAACGCCCGAGACCACCGCACCGACCTCGCCCGAGCTCACCGTCGCCGGAGATCCCCTTCAACGCCGTCGTCGCTCCGGTCCATCTCCGGCCGCACCAAGGACTCCGTCGCACTCACTGTGAGCTTAGCCATCTTCCCCTCCCTTCCGTTCTTGCTCCCGAGCCGTGTAGCAACCTCCCGGAGCTCAACCGCACCCACCGCCGTGGAGCTCGTCGCCGACGTGCTCCCGGTCATCCTTCGGCCACAAACTGGTGTCCATCATGCTCACCGTGTCACTTAGCATCTAGCTAGCCACTCCCCGAGCCTCACCGACCCCTCTAGCGTCAAGTTCGTCTTCGGCCGAACCCCGGTGGCCGCCAAGGTCGTCGCCGGCGCCAACTCCGGCCACCCCGACCCCAACGGACTCCGCCAAGAGCTGCGGTTTGTCCTCAGCTCCACTCCGGTGATCTCCGCGGCCCATTTGGTGGCCGGAATAGCCAAAACCACTCCTGCCGCCGCGTCGGGCTCGCCGGCGGCTAAACGCCGGTGCAGCCGACCCGGGTTTGACCACGGGTGGGCCCTGGTTGACTCCCCTGAGTCAATGACAGGTGGGGCCCAGCCCTGTTAATTAAACAGGATTAGTTTTAATTAAATTTTAATTAAAATAATCACCCTGACATGCGGGACCCACTGTCAGGTTTGACCTGGACCAGTTCCGTTGACCTGCTGACGTCACACTGATGTCAGGCTGACGCAGTAATTGATTTTCTGGATTTAATTTAAATCAGGAAATTCCAGAATATTATTTAAACTTCAAAAATTCATAACTTTTATTCTGTAACTCCAAATTGGACAAATTATATATGAAAAATGATCAGAAAAATCCAATCTATCCATCTGTACTATTTTCATGCATGATCAAACAAGTTAAATTGATGTTTTAAGCAGAACAAGGAAAAGCACTTTAAAAGGCCATATTTGAATTTGAAATTTGAATCCTTGATTCAAATTTGTTCAAACCCTTCTGGTTTTAGTTGCATTAGCCCAATACACTCATTTTGCCATGTCTCATGCATGCATCATATTGTTGCATACTGTTTGGTAATGTTTGTGAATCGGTGCTCTCTGCGGCAGGTTCTGTCCCCGAAGAGTACCGTGATTACCCTAACGAAGAACCGTATCAGTGCATCGAACCATCAGGCAAGCAACCAACCATTTGATCATATCGATACAATCCCATGTTCTCGCTCCTGCTCTCTTTTACTGCATTAAGACAACGCGTTTCAAACTGCTGTGTGCTACGGTAGTTGAACCCATTTCCTCTGCATGACCCGTCATTGCCACAGTAACTAGATGAAACCCACTAGCATGTGTAGGAGTTGTTTGAGCCATATGTATGTGTTGTTCCTACCTTGCCATGCCTGCTATGCTTAGAGTCGTGTCAGGTCTGGTTCATCTGGGTGATGGGCTAGAGTGAAATGTTTATGTCGGTAATGAGAGTGGTGTGGTGAACACGATTTGGTAAAGGTATCGATGAGAGGCCATGTAGGAGTACATGGTGGGTTGTTTCATTGAAGCCGACCTTAAGCACTGAGATCTGTATGTGTGATTTAAGAATCAGCTACTACCATGCATTGGGCCCGAAACCAATGGACCCTCTCGGCTTCTTATTCACCCTAGTTCTCCGTCCAGGAGTTGCAAGTAGTTTCTGGTGTTTGTAGCCTACTGGAGGCCGTGGACAGCGCTGACCGTAGGGGTGGGCTGTGATGCGGTAGGTACGTGGCACGGTGTACCGAATACCCGTTAGGTATCTCGAGAACCCTGTTCACATCGTTCGGGGCCGTATGGGAAACCTCGGCCGGACTCCCTGCGGATGGAACCTGAATAGGCGATAAACCTGGACTGGAGGCTTAGGTGAGTAGGTAGGTCGTGGCCGACACCCACGTTGGGCTTCCGCTTGAAGGTTGCCGAGTACATGTCGTGTAAACGACGGTAAGTGGTGAGAGCGTGTATGAAGAAGTACACCCCTGCAGGGTTATCATAATCTATTCGAATAGCCGCGTCCGCGGTAAAGGACTACTTGGTTGCCTATACAGTTCATAGACAAGTAAATGGAAACTGTTAAAAGCCTCAAGACAAGTGTGAGTGCCGAGGATGGCTCTTCCGTAGGAAGACGGAGATGGATCCTCGGTAGTGTATTGAATTGGTGAGTAGTGGACTCGTGTGCGCAAAACCATTTCAAGTTGGAGTATCGTAGGATAGCCTAGCCAAGAGTCAAAGCTGGCTTGCTGCAATAACTCCACCAACCCTTTTGATACTATGCATGTATGTAGGATCTGATGTAAGTCTTGCTGAGTACCTTTGTACTCATGTTGCTATAATCTACATTTTTACAGAAGACGCTGCAACCCCTTCTGATGGGTTCTATGTAGACGTTGACATCAACGAGTAGGCTAAAGACCCAGGTGGTGACCCTGAGCTTGTGATGGACCACGTAGTATAGCTAGGCTTTCCAAGCCTCTTTTATTTTACTAGTT
Source organism: Triticum dicoccoides (assembly GCF_002162155.2). Classification (NCBI taxonomy): domain Eukaryota; kingdom Viridiplantae; phylum Streptophyta; class Magnoliopsida; order Poales; family Poaceae; genus Triticum; species Triticum dicoccoides. The sequence continues at coordinate 465,255,384 of NC_041382.1, read as the reverse complement.
GTCTGTACTCAGACAAGTTACTTCCGCTGCTGGTTTGTATGACTGTATGACTTGTATGTGGGGTCGTGAGACCCGTACCTTTGTGTATGTTATGTATGGCTCACTAAGCCTTAAATAAAGTACTTGTGTCATAGAGTCATGTTGTGATGCTTCGTTGTATTTGCACATATCGAGCATATTGTGTGTATGATTGAAATGCCTGGTATGTGTGGGATCTGACTATCTAGTTGTTTATCTTTAGTAGCCTCTCTTACCGGGAAATGTCTCCTAGTGTTACCGCTGAGCCATGGTAGCTTGCTACTGCTCTGGAACACTTAGGCTGGCCGGCATGTGTCCTTCTTCGTTCCTGTGTCTGTCCCTTCGGGGAAATGTCACGCTTTGAGTACCGGAGTCCTGTTAGCCCGCTACAGCCCGGTTTACCGGAGTCCTGCTAGCCCAGTGCTACAGCCCGGACCCACTTGCTGATGACCGACACGTTCGAAGCTGGGTCATGGATGCCTGTCCCTGTAAGTCTGTGCCACTTTGGGTTTACGACTAGTCATGTCAGCCCGGGCTCTTTATCATATGGATGCTAGCGACACTATCATATACGTGAGCCAAAAGGCGCAAACGGACCCGGGCAAAGGTAAGGCGACACCCGTGAGGATACCGTGCGTGAGGCCGCAAAGTGATATGAGGTGTTACCGGCTAGATCGATGTGACATCGAGTCGGGGTCCTGACAAATATCAAGCCAAAGGTGGTGGGCAGCCGCCAGGCGGAGTGCGGAGGCACCATGGTGGGCAAGATGCCTAACATAACATGGCTCGAGGGCTCCTTTGTGGAAACCATAAAGGGGTGGCAGTCGGGGTGGTTCTATATCACCGAGTCGCGTGATCCCGCATGGGTAACGGCCCCCGAGTTCCGATCTGGCTTCCCCATGCAGCTCACCTCCTGGAAAGAGAAGGGCATGTCCTGGGGTAATTTGAAAGAGCTGACCGGACTCCAAACATGTATTCAAAACATGGTGGACAAGAAGCTCAAGCTTGTCAACATAGTCTAGGTTATGCTCATCCGCCGGATACTCCCATGCCAACAACGGGAGTTTACCTTGTGGGAGTTCAATCCGGCACAGCACCGGACTCTGAACAGGCTCTTTGACACGACTCATGAAGACGCCTGGAGGGTGCTGTTCAAAAGTGTCGAGGTCCCTCCCCCTATTACTAAGGATCGCGGATTCAGCCGAAGCACCAAGCCAGTGCAGTAAGCTGCTTTACCTTTCATAGGATACTTATTTTTTATATAGATTGACTCTATGCGAGATCTAAACTCCCGTACCTTTGACAGGACTGGCAGAAGATGACCGGACAGATCGACTGTCCTGCTCCTTTGCCCGAAGGTCCCGCAGACGCTCTTCTGGCGAAGATGTTGACTCCGGCCCCTTATAAGGTGCCGAAGAAGACCAAGAAGGCCAAGGGAGCTCGAAAGAGTTCCCGACGCCAGGCGTCATCGGACTCACCGTCCGATGACTCTGCGGCGCACTCTTCCCCCGAAGAAGAGGAAGAAGAAGAAGAAGATGATGATCCCCCACCGACTGGGGGAGACAGAAAAAGGAAGGCCGCCCCAACTGGGGGGGCCGAAGGGTCCAAGAAGGGAAGGACTCTCCTTCCGGACAGCTCCACCGCCGCCTACGAAGGCGAAGACGAGTGGTTGCCCAGGGCCAAGCCCCAGGGGAGATCGTAAGCATTCGGATACCAAAGTAACCCATAAGATTCCTTGGTCGCACTGCTTTCCCTAATCGCCGAACATAATTACGCAGGCTGCCACGAGCCAACATCGACATCATCGGACGACTCCCTGGGCTCGTCGGACATGGATAGCGATCCAGTCCCGACCGCCACCTCCCCTCATCCCGCCGACGACGCCGGGGTGTTGTCTCAAGAGGCTCCGGATCGAGGGGAGACAATCACAGAGGCGCCTCAAGGCGACCTTCCAGACTCCGGGAGCCGAGGGGACGGCGCCCCCGAGAGCTCCGAGTTCAGTCCTCAGCCAAACACCGCGCCGGACCCTCCAGCGGTTCCAGGCTCGGGCAGGTGGCCTCCTTCCAAGAGGGGCAAAACACCTGTGTCGGTGACCTCTGTCCATCCAGAGGCACCGGACAACCTGCTGGAAGCGCTTCGTAGCGCTTCCATCGACGAGGAGCACCACACCATCATGAGTGTGGTGATCCAGAAGGTTCAGTCCGCCAAGAGCGGATTGACCGAAGCCTGTGCCAGCCTTCTAACAGGCTTCGAGGTAAGTGTTTTAAAATGTAGTAGAAATATTACCGCATGGACAGTAGCCCCTGATGCTTTGTTCGATGTTCACAAAGAAAAACCGAACAAAGGATCAAATAATATCGCAGGAGTCTAATATAAGTATGTCAATATGCACATGCAGGCTTCGTGCTGGCATCCGCCGCACTAACTGCGGAGGTCGCCATACTGAAGCAGGACCTCGATGGGTCCAAGAAGGAGCTCGGCCTTGCCAAGAGGCAGCTCGAGGAGAACAAGGGTAAGTAATACCCCGTCTATAGATATGTATATAAAAAACACAATTGCAAAATGACAGGATCATTGTATGTTTTCCAGGGGCCACGACTGAGGTGGCGACCCTGAAGCAAGCGCTGACCAAGGCCGAAGATACAGCGGCCAAGGAGCGCACCGAGCGAGAGAAGCACGAGGCTCGGGTGGGCGAGGTGCAGCAAGAGCTCCAGGCGCTCGTGATGAAGCATGAGGCGTTGGAGCTTGACTTGAAGATGTGAGAGTCTGAGCTTGCCGCAGCCCGTGAGAGCGCAAAGAGTGCCAAGGCCGAGGCCCAGAAGTCCCTTCAGGAGATCGACGCGATGAAGAAGATAGCAGTGGGTAAGGCTTTCTATATGCAAAGCAAGCATGTAAAAGTAAATTACCGATTACTTACCCGGATCCGGAGCTCTTCAGGAGCATTCGCAGATTTGCCCCGCAGTGTGTCCGATGCCGCACAATTTTACCAGGCCGAGGACGGAAGCTCGACAGAGAAGCTGTTCTGGTCTCAGTATGCTGAGGCGAACATCCGGTGCCGATGATCGACCAGCTGAAGCAGATGGTCGAGCTACATAAGGCGGCTGATCAGGCCAGGAAGGGCTTTATAGTCCGGCTGTGGCTGGTGACGCCCTTCCGAACAGCTTCTTCGGCCTGGTGAGGCGGCTTGTGGATGCCTGCCCATGGCTGGAGGTCGTCAAGCGATCTGCCTGCATTGAAGGTGCACGCCGGGCTTTCGCCCATGTAAAAATGCAGTGGGTCAAGCTAGATGCCGTGAAGCTGATCAAGGAGGGTCCGCCGGAGGGCAAGGAGCACCGCCACCCCGAGATGTACTACGAGGGTGTTCTGCCGGGTGCCCGTCTTATCGCGGATGAGTGTTCGAAAGATGTAATATTGGAATGAGACTTGCTCGTTTTATCATGTATGTATGAAAACTTGTTTCATATGCGCTATGCAACGCTTGTTGGAATATAAAATATTACCTTCTGTTTGGCTGTTTATCCAATCTGAGAGATGGCTAGTCCTCGGCTTCTGCCCCCATGCCACGAGTGCTGGCGTGCTCGGGATAAACCTGAGCACTCTTGTTCCCATGTTTGGGTCCTTCGAGGGAGGTGCTCAGCACAACGAACAAGGCAACCGGACTAATAATGCTTTATCACTCTCACTTAGCCATAGAATTCTATAATTTTAAATTTTGGCGAAGCCCTTGGTATTCGGAACACCGAATTCGGGGCGCGATACACGCCTGTAAGCCGGACAGGGCCGGCCCCTCGCCCTAAGCGGCATAAGTCTTTAGGGACTCGAAAAACCTCGCCGAACAGCGACCAGTCTCTCGCCTTATCATGACAGTCAGTTTTAGCTTTCTCTACTGAGGTGCTCAGCCCGGCAGAACCGGGGCACAATCGCAGTAGTTCTCCTAGCGCTACCTTAGCCGATAGATCGGAACGTAAGGTACCAAAACATAGGAGCCGGGCAAACCCAACATTTGACCAATAACATGATTCGGAGCTGATGCATATAATGCTATAAGTTCGGGGTGTCGCACTTGTGAAAGTGTTCGGACTTTTCACACCGCATGGTGGGGTACGTAAGCCCCTGGTGTATTGGTCGTACCAGAGTGCACGGTTGCAAGGCGTCATTAATGAACACACACACACACACACACACACACACACACACACACACATATATATATATATATATATATATATATATATATATATATATATATATAACAAGAATGCAATAATAGTCATAATGGCATGCATTGTTTATTGAAAAATTGCATTAAAGCGGAGTGATATAGATAGTGCAATAAGCAAAGAGTAGGACTGTGTCCCTTCCAAGGGCGAGCTGAGGAATGATATGAAATCTGTAATCAACCTGGGAATTCCGTTGTATAACGTAGCTGTCTGCCTCCTTGGTTGCTGCATCATGTGTTCGGCAATAGTGCTGCCGGACAGTGTTTCCAGAGATTAAGGTCCTGAAAGAAAAAGAAAAATAACCAAACGGGAAGCCCCTAGTGCGGTTTAGGCCATGTTTTGGGGCGTGCCGCAGTTGTGCCCTCCTCCCCACCTGTGCCCATGGTATTTTTAATGCGTAATTATGTATGCGCGGCATGAATATCGCCGTTGGGCTGGGGTTGGGGTGGCCGTTGTATTGTTACGCGAGCTTAGATCGCGCCAGGCGGTCTATTTGCCGATTGCCCCGAGCGCGCTTGAAGGTGCCCGGGCTTTGAAACGCCGAACTGGTTGATTGCCTTGAGAGGCTGCTTTGCGCTTCTCCTGCGAGGGCTGCGGTGTGCTCCTCTGTTCGGAGGGAGCGCTCTGTGTTTCCATTGACTGTAATAACTCCACGAGGTCCTGGCATCTTGAGCTTGAGGTATGCATAATGCGGTACCACATTGAATCTAGCAAATGCGGTTCGCCCGAGCAGCGCGTGATAACCACTGCGGAACGGGACTATATCGAAGATTAACTCTTTGCTTCAGAAGTTATCCGGGGATCCGAAGACCACTTCCAGTGTGATTGAGCCTGTGCAATGGGCCTCTACACCTGGAATGACGCCCTTAAAGGTCGTTTTTGTGGGTTTGATCCTTGAGGGGTCTATACCCATTTTGCACACTGTGTCCTAGTAAAGCAGGTTCAGGCTGCCGCCGCCGTCCATAAGGACTCGAGTGAGGTGAAATCCGTCGATGATTGGGTCTAGGACCAGTGCAGCGAATCCGCCATGACGGATACTAGTGGGGTGGTCCCTGCGATCACAGGTAATCGGACAGGAGGACCAAGGGTTGAACATTGGGGCAACTGGCTCCAACGCATATACGTCCCTGAGCGCACGCTTCCGCTCCCTCTTGGGGATTTGGGTTGCGTATATCATGTTCATCGTCCGCACTTGCGGGGGAAACCTCTTTTGTCCGCCAGTTTGCGGCTGCCGGGGCTCCTCCTTGTCATCGCTATGCGGCCCCTTGTCCTTGTTTTCGGCAATTAACTTGTCGGCCTGCTTGAACACCCAACAATCCCTGTTGGTGTGATTGGCTGGCTTGTCTGGGGTGCCGTGTATTTGACACGAGCGATCGAGTATACGGTCCAAGCTAGACGGACCCGGCGTACTTTGTTTGAATGGCTTTTTCTGCTAACCGGGTTTAGAGCCTTTGAATCCGGCATTGACTGCCGTATCCTCAGTATTTTCGCTGTTAATGCGGCGCTTATGCTTGTTGCGACGTGACCTGCTATTGTCGTCCTTGGTATCTGAGGTACCATGGTTCTTTGATATGTTATTACTGTGAGCCAGCCAACTGTCTTCTCCCGCACAAAAACGGGTCATGAGCGTCGTGAGAGCTGCCATAGATTTCGGCTTTTCCTGACCAAGGTGCCGGGCTAACCACTCGTCTCGGATGTTGTGCTTGAAAGCCGCTAAGGCCTCCGCGTCCGGACAGTCGACGATTTGATTTTTCTTTGTAAGGAACCGAGTCCAGAATTGCCTGGACGACTCTTCTGGCTGCTGAATTATGTGGCTCAAGTCATCGGTGTCTGGTGGTCGCACATAAGTGCCCTGAAAGTTGTCGAGGAACGCGGCTTCCAGATCTTCCCAGCAGCTAATGGAGTCCGCTGGCAAGCTGTTAAGCCAATGCCGCACTGGTCCTTTGAGCTTTAGTGGGAGGTATTTGATGGCGTGTAGGTCATCGCCGCGGACCATGTGGATGTGGAGGAGGAAGTCCTCAATCCATACCGCGGGATATGTTGCGCTGTTGTATGATTCAATATTTACAGGTTTAAAACCTTCTAGGAATTGATGTTCCATTACTTCGTCTGTGAAGCATAAGGGGTGTGCGGCGCCTCTGTATTGGGCTATATCGCGACGCAGCTCGAATGGGTCTTGCCCGCTGTGTTCAGCCCGGCCGGATTTGCTTTTACTGTATCCAGCGTGACGTTTGTCATCTCGCGGAGTGGTGCGCCCTCTTGATCCATAGATCGATCTTGAATGATTTGCCTTGTTCTCCAATATGTCTCGCAGGTCTGGCGTATCTCCCCATGCCTTTTTATTTGAATGGCATTGGGGTGGAGGCTGAGCTTTTGGCTGGAATGCCTCTCTATCGCGGCCACGAGGTGGCCGATCAGCCATATCATACGCTTCTTCCTCCAGTCGGGGTAGTAACCTGCGCCTTGGGTAACTCTTGGAGGGGCGCTCGAGTTTATATTCCTCGGTCGCGAGGACTTCAGTCTATTTGTCAGCTAGTAGATCTTGATCAGCTTGAAGCTGCTGCTGCTTTTTCTTCAGGCTATTTGCCGTGGCCATAAGCCGGCGCTTGAAGCGCTCTTGTTCGACGGGATCCTCTGGTACGGCGAATTCATCGTCGCCAAGGCTTGCCTCGTCTTCAGAGGGGGCATGTAATTGTCATCCTCCTCCTCTTCGTCTGCCGCTCTCTCAGGAGAGCTGGCTCCTTCATCCTCCTACTATAAATCTTGCTGGAGGGGATTGTTGTTGTCTTCGGTACTATCCGAAGTGTTATTATCTCATGTGCCAGTATCACCACTTTTGATTTGGCAGGACTTAGAGCGGCGCCACTGACGTCGGTGCTTGGGTTGCTTCTTGGAGGGTTCATCCTCCGCTATCTCGTCGCCATTGCCTTCGTTGGGTGTATCCACCATGTATATGTCATATGACGAGGTGGCTTTCTAGTGCCCTATAGGTGCTGATTCATGTTCGTCTCCTACATCGTCGTCCATACCGTCGATGTCCTTGGAGTCAAAGTCAAGCATGTCGGTTAAATCATCGACAGTGGCTATGAAGTGGGTGGTGGGTGGGCGTAGAATTTCTTCGTCGTCCGCATCTCAATCCTGTTGGCCATAATCCGGCCAGGGCTCTCCTGACAAAGAGAGAGACCTTAGTGAATTCAGGATGTCGCCAAAGGGCGAGTGCTGAAAGATATCCGCGGCGGTGAATTCCATGACCGGCGCCCAATCGGATTCGATTGGCAGGGGCGTGGATGGTTCGGAGTCAGAAAAAGAGTCTGGCACCTTGGAGTCACGGGCTGCGCAGAGGATTATGCTGGTGTTTGGCTTGATCGCCGTTGAGACTGCAGCCCCTGAGGCGGTGTCTAACCACCCGTCCTCGATTGGTGTAGTTGGCTCCGAGCTAAGGGTCGGAGCTCATGCGGGCGGGGCCTCTGGGGTACTGTTCGGCGGCAGAGCTAGGTCATACCCATCGCAACAGTGCGGCGTGCCCGGCTGTGGCTCGAATCCGTCGAAGATCAAGTCTCCGCGGATGTTGGCCGTGTAGTTCAAACTTCCAAATCTGACCTGATGGCCAGGGGCGTAGCTTTCAATCTGCTCCAGATGGCCAAGCGAATTAGCCCACAGTGCAAAGCCGCCGAATACGAAGATCTGTCCGGGGAGAAAAGTCTCACCCTGGACCGTATCGCTATCGATGATAGTAGGAGCCATCAAGCCTAACGGCGACGACACAGAGGAACTCTCAATGAAAGCACCAATGTCGGTGTCAAAACTGGCGGATCTCGGATAGGGGGTCCCGAACTGTGCGTCTAGGCCGGATGGTAACAGGAGGCAGGGGACACGAAGTTTTACCCAGGTTCGGGCCCTCTTGATGGAGGTAAAACCCTACGTCCTGCTTGATTAATATTGATGATATGGGTAGTACAAGAGTAGATCTACCACGAGATCAGAGAGGCTAAACCCTAGAAGCTAGCCTATGGTATGATTGTATGTTGTGATTGTTGTCCTACGGACTAAAACCCTTCGGTTTATATAAACACCGGAGAGGGTTAGGGTTACGCAAGGTTGGTTACAAAGGAGGATATATCCATATACGTATTGCCTAGCTTGCCTTCCACGCCAAGTAGAGTCCCATCCGGACACGAGACGAAGTCTTCAATCTTGCATCTTCATAGTCTAACAGTCCGGCCAATGGAGATAGTCCGGCTGTCCGAAGACCCCCTAATCTAGGACTCCCTCAGCCACCTCACGGAGTTCCAGACTTCAACTCCAAGTCTTCTGGTTTGCTTTCGGTCCAAGAAAGATCATCACGAAGGTTTCATTCCGTTTGGATTCCGTTTGGTATTCCTTTTCTACAAAACTCTAAAATAGGCAAAAAAAACAAGAACTGGCACTGGGCCTCTGGTTAATAGGTTAGTCCCAAAAATAATATAAAATAGCATATTAAAGCCCATTAAATATCCAAAACAGATAATTTAATAGCATGGAACAATCAAAAATTATAGATATGTTGGGGAAGTATCAGGAAGCGGCATCTTCACTAGGAAGGCCAAAAAATTGATCTTTCATAACAAGATTCAGCAAAGCGGCATTAATTTCACAAAATTCTGCAGTAGTGGTGGGAGCAATCGGAGTATTAATAAAATCATTATTATTGGTGTTGGAAAAGTCACACAATTTGGTATTCTTTTGAGCCATCGTGACAAAGCAAGCAATCCAACACACAAGCACACAAAAAGCAAGCGAAGAAGACGAGCGAAAGAGGGGCGAAGAAAAGGCAAATCTTTTCGAAAATCATTTTAGAAGTGGGGAGAGGAAAACGAGAGTAAAATGGCGAATAATGTAATGCAAGAGATGAGAGTTTATGATGGGTACTTGGTATGTCTTGACTAGGCGTATATTTGACTAGGCGTAGATCTCCCTAGCAACGGCGCCAGAAATTCTTCCTGCTACTTCTTGAGCTTGCATTGGTTTTTCCCTTGAAGAGGAAAGGGTGATGTAGCAAAGTAGAGATAAGTATTTCCCTCAGTTTGAGAACCAAGGTACCAATCCAGTAGGAGACCTAGCACAAATCACCGAATACCTGCACAAACAATCAAACAACTTGTACCCAACGCAATAAAGGGGTTGTCAATCCCTACATATACAAGCCAAGTTCTATAATGAAAATTTCCCACTAGTATATGAAAGTGACAAAATAAGAGACTCTCTATCATGAAGATCATGGTGCTACTTTGAAGCACAAGTGTGGAAAAAGGATAGTAGCATTGTCCCTTCTCTCTTTTTATCTCTCTTTTTTGTTTAGCTTCTTTGGCCTCCTTTTCCCCCTTTTTTGTTTCCTCACATGGGATAATTCTCTAATAATGATGATCATCACACTTCTATTTATTTACAACTCAAAGATTACAACTCGATACTTAGAAGAAAAATATGACTCTATATGCGTGCCTCTGGTGGTGTACCAGGATGTGCAATGAATCAAGAGTGACATGTATGAAAAAATTATGAATGGTGGCTTTGCCACAAATACGATGTCAACTACATGATCACGCAAGGCAATATGACAACGATGGAGTGTGTCATAATAAACGGAATGGTGGAAGGTTGCATGGCAATATATCTCGGAATGGCTATGGAAATGCCATAATAGGTAGGTATGGTGGCTGTTTTGAGGAAGGTAAATGGTGCGTTTATGGTACCGGCGAAAGTTGCGCGATACTAGAGAGGCTATCAATGGTGGAAGTGTGAGAGTGCATATAATCCATGGACTCAACATTAGTCATAAAGAACTCACATACTTATTGCAAAAATCTACAAGTCATCAAAAACCAAGCACTACGCGCATGCTCCTAGGGGTATAGATTGGTAGGAAAAGACCATCTCTCGTCTCCGACCTCCACTCATAAGGTAGACAATCAAAGAAATATCTCATGCTTCAAATTTGTTACACAACGGTTGCCATACGTGCATGCTACGGGACTTGCAAACCTCAACACAAGTATTTCTCAAATTCACAATTACTTTACTAGCATGACTCTAATATCACCATCCTCATGTCTCAAAACAATCATCAAGCATCAAACTTCTCATAGTATTCAACGCACTTTATATGAAAGTTTTTGTTATACCCATCTTGGATGCCCATCATATTAGGACTAGTTTTATAGCCAAAGAAAATTAACATGTTGTTCTAAAAGACTCTCAAAATAATACAAGTGAAGCATGAGAGATCAATAAATTCTATAAAATATAACCACCACCGTGCTCTAAAAAGATATAAGTGAAGCACTAGAGCAAAATTGAATAGCTCAAAAGATATAAGTGAAGCACATAGAGTATTCTAATAAATTCCGATTCATGCGTGTCTCTCCCAAAAGGTGTGTACAGCAAGGATGATTGTGTTAAACTAAAAAGCAAAGACTCAAATCATACAAGACGCTCCAAGCAAAACACATATCATGTGGTGAATAAATATATAGCCTCAAGTAAAGTTACCGATAGACGAATACGAAAGAGGGGATGCCTTCTGGGGCATACCCAAGCTAAGGCTTTTGGTTGTCCTTGAATTTTACCTTGGGGTGCCTTGGGCATCCCCAAGCTTAGGCTCTTGCCACTCTTTGTTCCAAAATCCATCAAATCTTTACCCAAAAACTTGAAAACTTCACAACACAAAACTCAACAGAAAATCTCGTGAGCTCTGTTAGTATAAGAAAATAAACCACCACCTTAAGGTTCTGTAATTAACTTATTATTTATTTATATTGGTGTTAAACCTACTGTATTCCAACTTCTCTATGGTTCATACCCCCCGATACTATCCATAGATGCATCAAAATAAGCAAACAACACGCGAAAAACAGAATCTGTCAAAAACAGAACAGTCTGTAGCAATATGTAGGTTTCGAATACTTATGTAACTCTGAACATTCTGAAAAAATAGGAAAACCAGGACAATTTGTATATTGATCTACTGCAGTTTAAATTGGTATTTTATCTCTCTCTGGTAAAAAATGAAAATTATTTTGGTGAGCGCATACTTTCTGTTTTTATCAGCAAGATCAAATAGCAATCATCCAAGAAGATCTTAAAGGCTTTACTTTGCACAAACACTAAATAAAACATAAACAACACAATCATAATAGTTGATAGATAAATTATTTATTACTAAATAGGAACAAAAAGCAAAGAACAAAAATAAAATTGGGTTGCCTCCCAATAAGCACTATCATTTAACACCCCTAGCTAGGCATAAAAGTAAGAATAGATCTAGGTATTGTCAGCTTTGGTGTGCAATCCAGAAGTGGCTCTCGTAATAGATTCATAAGGAAATTTAATTTTCTTCCTAGGAAAGTGTTCCATGCCTTTCCTTAACGGAAATTGGAATCTAATATTTCCTTCTTTCATGTCAATAATTGCACCAATCGTTCTTAGGAAAGGTCTACCAAGAATAATAGGACATGTAGGATTGCAATCTATATCAAGAACAATGAAATCTACGGGCACATAATTCCCATTTGCCACAATAAGAACATCATTAATCCTTCCCATGGGTTTCTTAATGGTGGAATCCGCAAGACACAAATTTAAAGAACAATCATCAAATTCACGGAAACCTAGCACACCACACAAAGTTTTTGGAATCATGGAAACACTAGCACCCAAATCACATAAAGCATAGCATTCATAATATTTAATCTTAATTTCAATAGTAGGTTCCCACTCATCATAAAGTTTTCTAGGGATAGAAACTTCTAGTTCAAGCTTTTCTTCATGGGATTGCATTAAAGCATCAACGATATGTTTAGTAAAAGCTTTATTTTGATCATAAGCATGAGGAGAATTTAACACGGATTGCAACAAGGAAATACAATCTATCAAAGAGCAATTATCATAATTAAATTCCTTGAAATCCAAAACAGTGGGTTCATTGCTATGTAAAGTTTTGACCTCTTCAATCCCACTTTTATTAATTTTTTGCATCAAGATCTAAAAACTCCGAATCATTGGGACGCCTTTTAACTAAAGTTGACTCATCTCCAATCCCATCTTTATCAAGACTCATATTGGAAAACAAATATTTAATAGGAGACACATCAATCACTTCTAGATCTTCATCATTATTATCATGAAAACAAGAAGAACACGCTTTCACAAAGCAATCTTTTTTAGCACGCATCCTAGCGGTTCTTTCTTTGCACTCATCAATGGAAATTCTCATGGCTTTGAGAGACTCATTGATATCATGTTTAGGTTGAATAGATTTAAGTTTCTAAGAATCAACATCAAGAGAAATTATATCCACGTTCCTAGCCAACTCATCAATCTTAAGCAAATTTCTTCAACCAAAGCATTGAAATTATTTTATGAACTCATAAATTCTTTAACGCTAACCTCAAAATCAGAGGGCATATTATCGAAATTTCCATAAGAGTTGTTGTAGGAATTACCATAGTTATTAGAGGAATTACTAGGAAACGGCCTAGAATTAAAGTTTCCTCTATACGCGTTGTTACCAAAATTGTTCCTACCAACAAAATTCACATCCATAGATTCATTATTATTCTCAATCAAAGTGGACAAAGGCATATCATTAGGATAATAAGAAACACTTTTATTAGCAAACAATTTCATAAGTTCATCCATCTTTCCACTCAAAACATGAATATCTTCAATCGCATGAACTTTTTTACTAGTGGACCTTTCGGTGTGCCATTGAGAATAATTAACCATAATATTGTTTAGGATTTTAGTAGCTTCTCCTAAGTGATTTCCATAAAAGTGCCCGCGGCCGAATCTAAAAGATTTCTAGAAGCAAAATTTAATCCGGCATAAATTTTTTGTATAATCATCCAAAAATTCAAACCATGTGTAGGGCAATTACAAATCATTAATTTCGTCCTCTCCCAAGCTTGTGCAACATGCTCATGATCAAGTTGCTTAAAATTCATAATATCATTCCTAAGAGAGATGATCTCAGTAGGAGGAAAATAGTTAGAGATAAAAGCATCTTTGCACTTATTCCATGAATCAATACTATTTTTAGGCAAAGAAGAGAACCAAGTTTTAGCACGATCTCTAAGCGAAAACGGAAATAGCTTCAATTTAACAATATCATTATCCACATCTTTCTTCTTTTGCATGTCACACAAATCAACAAAGTTGTTTAGATGGATAGCGACATCTTCACTAGGAAGGCCAAAAAATTGATCTTTCATAACAAGATTCAACAAAGCAGGATTAATTTCACAAGATTCTGCATCAGTATTAGGAGCAATCAGAGTGCTAATAAAATCATTGTTGTTGGTATTGGAAAAGTCACACAATTTAGTATTATCTCGAGCCATCATGACAAACAATCATTCCAACACACAAGCAAACAAGAAGCAAGCGAAAAGAGATGAACGGAAGAGGGGTGAATAAAACGGCAAAGGTGAAGTGGGGGAGAGGAAAACGAGAGGGGAATGGCAAATAATGTAATGCGAGGGAGATGATTTTATGACGGGTACTTGGTATTTCTTGACTGGGCGTACATCTCCTTGGCAACAGTGCCACAAATCCTTCTTGCTACCTCTTGAGCATGCGTTGGTTTTCCCTTGAAGAGGAAAGGGTGATGCAGCAAAGTAGCGTTAAGTATTTCCCTCAGTTTTTGAGAACCAATGTATCAATCCAGTAGGAGACAATGCTCAAGTTACCTAGTACCTGCACAAACAATCAAGAACCTTGCAACCAACACGATAAAGGGGTTGTCAATCCCTTCACGGCCACTCGCAAAAGTGAGATCTGATAAAGATAGTAAGATAAATATTTTTGGTATTTTTGTTGTATAGATTGGAAAGTAAAGATTGCAAAATAGTAAACGAGATGCGATGTAAATAAAAGAGAAGCAATATAATAAGAAAGAGACCCCGGGGCCATAGGTTTCACTAGTGGCTTCTCTCAAGATAGCATGTATTATGGCGGGTGAACAAATTACTGCCGAGCAATTGATAGAAAAGCGCATAGTTATGCAGATATCTAAGGCAATGATCATCTATATAGGCATCACGTCTGTGTCAAGTAGATCGAAACGATTCTGCATCTACTACTATTAATCCACACATCGACCGCTATCCAGCATGCATCTAGAGTATTAAATTCATAAGAACAAAGTAACGCTTTAAGAAAGATGACATGATGCAGAGGGATAAACTCAAGCAATATGACATAAACCCCATCTTTTTATCCTCGATGGCAACAATACAATACATGCCTTGCTGCCCCTACTGTCACTAGGAAAGGACACCACAAGATTGAAACCAAAGCTAAGCACTTCTCCCATTGCAAGAAAGATCAATCTAGTAGGACAAACTAAATCGATAATTCGAAGAGACTTGCAAAGATATCAAATCATGCATATAAGAATTCAGAGAAGAACCAAATAATATTCATAGATAATCAAGTTCATAAACCCACAATTCATCAGATCTCAACAAATACACCGCAAAATAGTATTACATCGAATAGATCTTCAAGAACATCGAGGAGAACTTTGTATTGAAGATCAAAGAGAGAGAAGAAGCCATCTAGCTAATAACTATGGACCCAAAGGTCTGTGGTAAACTACCCACACTTCATCGGAGAGGCTATGGTGTTGATGTAGAAGCCCTCCGTGATCGATTCCCCTTCCGGCAGATCGCCGGAAAAGGCCCCAAGATGGGATCTCACGGGTACAGAAGGTTGCGGCGGTGGAAAAGTGGTTTCGTGGCTCTCCATGATGTTTATAGGGTATAAGAGTATATATAGGTGAAAGAAGTACGCCGGTGGAGCTTCGTGGGGCCCACGAGGGTGGGGGGCGCGCCCTCCTGCCTCGTGGCCGCCTCACAGAGTTCCAGACATCAACTCCAAGTCTTCTGTTTTGCTTTCGGTCGAAGAAAGATCATCACGAAGGTTTCATTCCGTTTGGATTCCGTTTGGTATTCCTTTGCTGTGAAACTCTAAAATAGGCAAAAAAAAAGAAACTGGCACTAGGCCTCCGGTTAATAGTTTAGTCCCAAAATAATATAAAAAAGCATATTAAATCCCATTAAACATCCAAAATAGATAATATAATAGCATGGAACAATCAAAAATTATAGATACGTTGGAGACGTATCAGGAAGCGGCATCTTCACTAGGAAGGCCAGAAAATTGATCTTTCATAACAAGATTCAACAAAGCGGCATTAATTTCACAAAATTCTGCAGTAGTGCCAGGAGCAAACGGAGTATTAATAAATCATTATTATTGGTGTTGGAAAAGTCACACTATTTGGTATTTTCTTGAGCCATTGTGACAAAGCAAGCAATCCAACACACGAGCACACAAAAAGCAAGCGAAGAAGACGAGCAGAAGAGGGGCGAAGAAAAGGCACATCTGTTTGAAAATCGTTTTAGAAGTGGGGGATAGGAAAACGAGAGGCAAATTGAGAATAATGTAATGCAAGAGATGAGAGTTTATGATGGGTACTTGGTATGTCCTGACTAGTCGTAGATCTCCCTAGCAACGGTGCCAGAAGTTCTTCCTGCTACTTCTTGAGCTTGCGTTGGTTTTTCCCTTGAAGAGGAAAGAGTGATGCAACAAAGTAGAGATAAGTATTTCCCTCAGTTTGAGAACCAAGTTACCAATCCAGTAGGACACCTAGCATAAATCACCGAATACCTGCACAAACAATCAAACAACTTGGACCCAACGCAATAAAGGGGTTGTCAATCCCTTCACGGTTACTTGCAAAGGTGAGATCTGATAGAGATAGATAAACGATAAAGTAAATATTTTTTGTATTTTTGGTTTATAGATTGGAAAGTAAAACATTGCAAAAATAGTAGATCGGAAACTAATATTGTAGATCGGAAACTTGTATGATGGAAAATAGAAACTTATATGATGGAAAGTAGACCCGGGGGTCATAGGTTTCACTAGAGGCTTCTCTCTAGATAGCAAATAATACGATGGGTGAACAAATTACTGCCGAGCAATTGATAGAAAAGCGCAAAGTTATGACGATATCTAAGGCAATGATCATGAATATAGGCATCATGTCTGTGTCAAGTAGACTGAAATGATTCTGCATCTACTACTATTACTCCACACATCGACCGACTCCTGCCTGCATCTAGAGTATTAAGTTCATGAAGAACAGAGTAACACATTAAGTAAGATGACATGATGTAGATGAATTAATTAACTCAAGCAATAATATGAAAGCCCCATCTTTTTATCCTCGATGGAAACAATAGAACGTGCCTTGCTGCCCCTACTGTCATTGGGAAAGGACACCGCAAGATTGAACCCAAAGCTAAGCACTTCTCCGATTGCAAGAAAAACCAATCTAGTTGGCCAAACCAAAACGATAGTTCGAAGAGAATTACAAAGATATCAAATCATGCATAAAAGAATTCAGAGAAGATTCAAATAATATTCATAGATAAGCTGATCATAAATCCACAATTCATCGAACCTCGGCAAACACACTGCAAAAAAGTCTTACATCGAATAGATCTCCAAGAACATCGAGGAGAACATGGTATTGAGAATCAAAGAGAGAGAGAGAGAGAGAAGAAGCCATCTAGCTACTAGCTATGGACCCGTAGGTCTGAGGTAGACTACTCACGCTTCATCGGAAGGGTAATAGAGTTGATGTAGAAGCCCTCCGTGATCAAATCCCCCTCCGGCAGGCTGCCGGAAAAGGTCCCTAGATGGGATCTCATGCATACAGAAGGTTGCGGCGGTGGAAAAGTGTTTTCGTGGATGCCTCTATTGGTTTGGGGGTATTTGGGAATATATAGGCAAAAAAATTAGGTCGGGAGGTGCACGAGGGGCCCACAAGGGTGGGGGGCGCGCCCTACCCCTTGGGCGCACCCTCCGTCCTTGTGGGCGCCTCGTGGCTCCTCCGACTTCATCTCCAAGTCTCCTAGTTTGCTTCTGGTCCAAGAAAAATTATCGCGAAAGTTTCATTTCGTTTGGACTCCGTTTGGTATTCCTTTTCTCCGGAACTCAAAAATAGGGTGCCGGAACGGGCTCCTGATTGTTTTTTGTGGCTATAGAGGCTTGCGGTGGCGGAACTCCCGATCTAGGTTTATTTCTGGGGGTTTCTATATTTATAGGAATTTTTGGCATCGAGGACAAGTTAGGGGGCACTACTAGGGAAAAGCCTAGCAGTAGCGCGGGTATTTTGCCTAGCAGTAGCGCGGGGTGCCCTGCTACTCATAAGGCACTACAGCTAACATGTAGCAGTATCGCATGTCGTCCCACGCTATTGCTATACATGGCTAGCAGGAGCGGGCTTTGGTGCAACGCGCTGCTACTAATAGCTGCAGCGCTTTTGACCTGGACGCGCTACTGGTAAGAGAGCGCTACTGCTGACTTTATTCCCCTCGCTACTGCTAGTTTTATTAGTTACTATTTTTTTTCTGCATATTTGTTTTGTATTTGAACAGGCTTTATACAATAATCTTTAGCATATCACACACATACAAATGTAATCATAGCATATACATACAGATAGTCTCATCAAAACATGTCATCATCATAATCGTCATCCAACACAAAGTGGTCTCTCATCATCATCTCAAAAATAGCGATACAAGTCTCGATTACTTGCAACTACATCGTCATCCATATATACAATGATATACGCGAGAAGAGCTATCACTATGAGTGAGAGCGGAACTATGCAGTACATGAGTTCCTATCCCTCTCTCGCATTAGCGTGAACCTAAACTAACTACTAGCTGTCGCTCGGAAACCAAAAACCGGTACACCTGGGGCCTGACACTCCGGCCACTCGTCGTATACTCCTGGCATTGCACTTCTTCATCATCGATGATCTATGCACCTGCATCGTCACATGAGTCGATGATATGCAACATACATAGTTGAGCAATAGAAAGAGACGAACTTGGCAAAAATAGAAGCAACATATCATAAGCATAAATAACAAAGTTCATCGTACCTAAAATGCCATAACCAGAGTGATCGTCGCTAGTTGAGGAGGACGGTTTAATTACATCACAAATAAAGTCTCGTCGTGCATAACTCAAACTTTCTTCATTCAGAAAGTATGGACTAAACGGACACATTGTCATATATCGACAATCACTCCAACATGTTGTTCCATCCATCCAAGTCAGGGAGATAGTCCCCGAGCTTAGTGAAAGGCTTCAAGTTGAGACGCTGAGCGGCTACGCGTGTTCGGACATCTTCCCGCGACATTTTCCCTTCCTCGTAGAACAGACCTATTTTGTCGAGGACCTCCTTCACGATGACTTGGGCAAGTTCATGCTGGATGTGATAGAACTCAGCTCGAAGTCGATGATCCGAGATATCTCCTACGTTCTTTGCCCATTGCAGAATATGGGCATCACTGGATTTAGGTGACATGCGAAGGTCCTGATGATCTCGTCTCTACTCCAGCATGTGGTGTAGGACATAGAATCCATCACTAAGAGAATCACTCATTTGCTGGATGCAGCAGATGTCGGTCTTATGGCCGAATGCGGGCCTGCCGTCCTTTTTGCTTATTGTCCTTGATCTCTCCACCCCGTCCGTCGTAGTAAAAGATAGCACTATCGAGAACAGACTTGATGTGGGTGTAATCCTTTTTGTTCATGTTCTTCGACGAGTCCAAGTAAAGAGCGTGGGAGTATCGGGGGTAAAGGATGATGAGGACGGCGTGCCCGCCGCTGCGCAAAATAAGTACACCTCAAATTAATTAGCCTCCACCAAGCAAATGAATGATTAAGATTGAAGGAAGGATATCCGCGCAGATGACTTACAGGGGATGATAAGGCACGAGAATTGCCTCCATGTCCTTATTAGCGACCATGAAATTGATGATGTAGTCCTTCGCGTATTCACGGTGCTCTGTGCAGACAGCCAAGAAGCCCTCGTGCATGAAGTACGGGTCATTGATACGTCTCCAACGTATCTATAATTTTTTATTGTTCCATGCTATTATATTATCTGTTTTGGATGTTTAATGGGCTTTATTATGCACTTTTATATTATTTTGGGGACTAACCTACTAACCCAAGGCCCAGTGCAAATTGCTGTTTTTTTGCCTATTTCAATGTTTTGCAGAAAAGGAATATCAAACGGAATCCAAACGGAATGAAACCTTCGGAAGAGTTATTTTTGGAATGAACGTGATCCAGGGGACTTGGAGTACCCGTCAGGAAAGGAGCGAGGAGGCCACGAGGCAGGGAGGCGCGCCTGCCCCCCTGGGCGCGCCCACCACCCTCGTGGGCCCCTCATAGCTCCACCAACCTACTTCTTCCTCCTATATATATCCATATACCCTGAAAACATCCAGGAGCACCACGAAACCCTATTTCCACCACCGGAACCTTCTGTACCCAAGAGATCCCATCTTGGGGCCTTTTCCGGAGCTCAACCGGAGGGGGAATCGATCATGGAGGGCTTCTACATCAACACCATGGCCTCTCCGATGATGTGTGAGTAGTTTACCACAGACCTTCGGGTCCATAGTTATTAGCTAGATGGTTTCTTCTCTCTCTTTTGATCTCAATACAAAGTTCTCTTCGATCTTCTTGGAGATCTATTCGATGTAATTCTTTTTGTGGTGTGTTTGTCGAGATCCGATGAATTGTGGGTTTATGATCAAGATTATCTATGAACAATATTTGATTCTTCTCTGAAATCTTTTATGTATGATTTGTTATCTTTGCAAGTCTCTTAGAATTATCAGTTTGGTTTGGCCTACTAGATTGATCTTTCTTGCAATGGGAGAAGTGCTTAGCTTTGGGTTCAATCTTGCGGTGTCCTTTCCCAGTGACAGCAGGGGAAGCAAGGCACATATTGTATTGTTTCCGTCGAGGATAAAAAGATGGGGTTTGTATCATATTGCTTGAGTTTATCACTCTAGCTACATCATGTCATCTTGCCTAATGCGTTACTCTGTTCTTATGAACTTAATACTCTAGATGCATGCTGGATAGCGGTCAATGTGTGGAGTAATAGTAGTAGATGCAGAATCGTTTCGGTCTACTTGTCGCGGACATGATGCCTATATACATGATCATGCCTATATATTCTCATAATTATGCACTTTTCTATCAATTGCTCGACAGTAATTTGTTCACCCGTCGTAATACTTATGCTATCTTGAGAGAATCCACTAGTGAAACCTATGGCCCCCGGGTCTATCTTCTATCATATAAGTTTCCCATCTATTTTACTTTGCAATCTTTACTTTAAATCTATATCAAAAATACCAAAAATATTTATCTTATTATCTCTATCAGATCTCACTCTCGTAAGTGACCGTGAAGGGACTGACAACCCCTTTATCGCGTTGGTTGCATGGTTCTTATTTGTTTGTGCAGGTGTGAGGTGACTTGCGTGTAGTCTCCTACTAGATTGATACCTTGGTTCTCAAAAGGTGAGGGAAATACTTAAGCTACTTTGCTACATCACCATTTCCTCTTCAAGGGAAAACCAATGCAGTGCTCAAGTGGTACCAAGAAGGATTTCTCGCGTCGTTGCCGGGGAGATCTACGCACAAGTCAAGACATACCAAGTACCCATCACAAACTCTTATCCCTTGCATTACATTATTTGCCATTTGCCTCTCGTTTTCCTCTCCCCCACTTTACCTCTGCCTTTGCCTTTTCTTTGCCTTCTTCGCATATGTCTTTTTGTTTGTGTTTCCACGTGCCTTCTATTTGCTTACATCTTTGCTCACTAAAATCTATTGATATGGATCCACTTAAAGTGTTCTATTTGGATCATCTTCGGTCCTTATGCGCTCGTGCTGAAACCCCAACTAGCCTAGTTGATGGGAAATCTTTAGATGAGCATGCTCGTTTTGTGCGTCACCATTTGTCTGAAAAAGGGAAACTCTTATGGGATCAAATAAAAACATTGCCGTGTTATGCTTGGAATCTTTGTGAAATTTGTGATTTTACTTGTTGCTCTAAGAACCCTAAAAAAACACCTTCCCTACCTATGTGAGTTTAATGAAAATGAAATCTTATCTTCTTATGCAAAGGGTGTTTATAGTTACTATGATATTGAACAAACTGAAGAATTTTTTGCTTTTAAGGGTGCTTATGAAGTTGCTTATTTGATTGAGAAGTATGATATTACTCTCTATGAATCTGAAAAACTTGACATACTTAAATATTGCTATGAAAACTATGCTCATAATGTCTATGTCAAAGAATTTATTGAAAGAATGACCGCTGCTATGGAACAAAACAATGATATGCATGAATCTATAGATAATTATGATTCCAATGATTTGATTGAAATATCCCTCGATGAACATGATGCTTGCTATTCTTGTGGCCATGATGCCAATATTTACGAAGATGAATTTGCTATAGTTCCTTATGTTAAACATGAGATTGTTGCTATTGCACCCATACTTGATGGTTCCTTTGATGAAAAGCATGATTGCAATGATGTTATTATAAATTCTATTAATGTCAATTGTGCTAATAATATGCAAAACCCTAAGCTTGGGGATGCTAGTTTTGCTATAACTACTATTTGTTGCAATGATCATGATTGGGGTGATTCTTCTTTTGATCTTGAAAATTTATTTAAGCCCCATGATGAATATGAGATTGATAATAGTGTTTGCAATATTATTGAAAGTGGGTTTGGAAGAGTGTCAACTTTAGTTCCCACATATTTGGAGAATGTTCAATCTTATGAATTTTTTGATAAAAGTGGGTTTGGAGAGGTCATGACTTTAGTTAATGATAATCCCACTATTTTGGAAGAGTGTCAACTTTGCATGCATGTGGATCGTGTTGAAAATATTTTATGTGATGGCTATTTTGTAGAATTTTCTTCTGACCCCACATGTAATTATTATGAGAGAGGAAAATATGATTGTATAAATTTTCATCTTACTAAATTACCTCTCGTTATGTTGAGATTACTATTGTTTCTTTCCGCTTCCTTGCATATGCTAGTTTTTGCTTGCTATGATAATCTGTTTGCCTATAAGATGCCTATGCATAGGAAGTATACTAGACTTAGGTGTGTTTGTCACGCGTTTTATGATGATCTCTTTTGTGCTTCAATTCTTGTCTTTCATGTGAGCATCATTGAATTTATCAATGCCTAGCCAGGGGCGTTAAACGATAGCGCTTGTTGGGAGGCAACCCAATTTTATTTTTGTTTCTTGCTTTTTGGTTATGTTTAGTAATAAATAATTAATATAGCCTCTGTTTATATGTGTTTATACGCTTTTAATTAGTGTTTGTGCCAAGTAGAACCTTTGGGAAGACTTGGGGGAAGTTTTTACGATCTTGCTGTAAAAAACAGAAACTTTAGCGCTCACGATATTTGCTGCCATTTTTTACTGGAGAGTGTGATTATGTTGATTCTTTTTTGAAGGTGATTAATAGACAAATTCCTCATGTCCACCAATTTATTTGAGAATTTTTGGGGTTACATCAGTATTCGAAACCTACAGATTACTACAGTTTGTTCTGTTTTTGACAGATTCTGTTTTTGTCTGTTGTTTGCTTATTTTGATGAATCTATGGCTAGTATCGGAGGGTATGAACCATAGAGAAGTTGGAATAAAGTAGGTTTAACACCAATATAAATAAAGAATGAGTTCATTACAGTACCTTAAGTGGTGGTTTGTTTTCTTATACTAACAGAGCTCATGGGATTCTTTGTTGAGTTTTGTGTTGTGAAATTTTCAAGTTTTGGGTAAAGATTTGATGGATTATGGAACAAGGAGTGGCAAGAGCCTAAGCTTGGGGATGCACAAGGCACCCCAAGGTAAAATTCAAGGACAACCAAAAGCCTAAGATTGGGGATGCCCCGGAAGGCATCCCCTCTTTCGTCTTCGTCCATCGGTAACTTTACTTGAGGCTATCTTTTTATTCGGCACATGATATGTGTTTTGCTTGGAGCGTATTGTATGATTTGAGTCTTTGATTTTTAGTTTACCACAATCATCCTTGCTGTACACACCTTTTGGGAGAGACACACATGAATCGGAACTTATTAGAATACTCTATGTGCTTCACTTATATCTTTTGAGCTAGATAATTTTGCTCTAGTACTTCACTTATATCTTTTAGAGCACGGTGGTGGTTTTATTTTATAGAAATTATTAATCTCTCATGCTTCACTTATATTATTTTGAGAGTCCTTTAGAACAGCATGGTAATTTGCTTTTGTTATAAAATTAATCCTAATATGATAGGCATCCAAGATTGGTATAATAAAAACTTTCATAAAAAGGTGCATTGAATACTATGAGAATTTTGATACTTGATAATTGTTTTGAGATATAAAGATGGTGATATTAGAGTTGTGCTAGTTGAGTAGTTGTGAATTTGAGAAATACTTGTGTTGAAGATTGCAAGACCCGTAGCATGCACGTATGGTAACCGTTGTGTAACGAATTTGAAACATGAGGAGTTCTTTGATTGTCTTCCTTATGAGTGGCGGTCAGGGACGAGCGATGGTCTTTTCCTACCAATCTATCCCCCTAGGAGCACGTACGTAATGCTTGGTTTTTGATGACTTGTAGATTTTTGCAATAAGTATGTGAGTTCTTTATGACTAATGTTGAGTCCATGGATTATATCCACTCTCACCTTTCCATCATTGCTAGCCTCTTCGGTATCGTGCATTGCCCTTTCTCACCTTGAGAGTTAGTGCAAACTTCGCTGGTGCATCCAAACCCCGTGATATGATACGCTATGTCACACATAAACCTCCTTATATCTTCCTCAAAACAGCCACCATACCTACCTATTATGGCATTTCCATAGCCATTCCGAGATATATTGCCATGCAACTTGCCACCGTTTCATTTATGACACGCTTCATCATTGTCATATTGCCGTGCATAATCATGTAGTTGACATCGTATTTGTGGCAAAGCCACCAAGCATAATTTATCATACATGTCACTCTTGATTCATTGCCCTTCCCTGTACACCGCCGAGGGCATTCATATAGAGTCATATTTTCTTCTAGTATCGAGTTGTAATCATTGAGTTGTAAATAAATAGAAGTGTGATGATCATCATTAATAGAGCATTGTCCCAAATAAAAAAAGGGAAAGGCCAAAGAAGAAATAAAAAGGGACAATGCTACAATATTTTTTCCACACTTGTGCTTCAAAGTAGCACCATGATCTTTATTATAGAGAGTCTCTTGTTTTGTCACTTTCCTATACTAGTGGGAATTTTTGATTATAGAACTTGGCTTGTATATTCCAACAATGGGCTTCCTCAATGCCCTAGGTCTTCATGAGCAAGCAAGTTGGATGCACACCCACTTAGTTTCTTTTGTTGAGCTTTCATACATTTATAGCTCTAGTGCATCCATTGCATGGCAATCCCTACTCCTTGCATTGACATCGATTGATGGGCATCTCCCTAGCCCGTTGATTAGCCGCGTCGATGTGAGACTTTGTCCCTTTTTTGTCTTCTCCACATAACCCCCATCATTATATTCTATTAGCTCATGTATTGCGTGAAAATTGAAAAGGTTTGAGATTACTAAAGTATGAAACAATTGCATGGCTTGTCATCGAGGTTGTGCATGATGAGAGCATTCTTGTGTGACGAAAATGGAGCATGACCAAACTATATGATTTTGTAGGGATGAACTTTCTTTGGCCATGTTATTTTGAGAAGACATGATTGCTTAGTTAGTATGCTTGAAGTATTATTATTTTTATGTCAATATTAAACTTTTGTCTTGAATCTTTTGGATCTGAATATTCATGCCACAATAAAGAAAAAATACATTGAGAATTATGCTAGGTAGCATTCCACATTAAAAATTCTGTTTTTATCATTTACCTACTTGAGGACGAGCAGGAATTAAGCTTGGGGATGCTTGATACGTCTCCAACGTATCTATTATTTTTTATTGTTCCATGCTATTATATTATCTGTTTTGGATGTTTAATGTGCTTTATTATACACTTCTATATTATTTTTGGGACTAACCTACTAACCCAAGGCCCAATGCAAATTGCTGTTTTTTTGCCTATTTCAGTGTTTCGCAGAAAAGGAATATCAAACAGAATCCAAACGGAATGAAACCTTCGGGAGAGTTATTTTTGGAACAAGCGTGATCCAGGGGACTTGGAGTAGACGTCAAGAAAGGAGCGAGGAGGCTACGAGGCAGGAAGGCGTGCCTTCCCCCCTGGGCGCGCCCCCACCCTTGTGGTCCCCTCGCAGCTCCACTGACCTACTTCTTCCTCCTATATATATATATATCCATATACACCGATAACATCCAAGAGCACCACGAAACCCTATTTCCACCACCGCAACCTTCTGTACCCAAGAGATCCCATCTTGGGGCCTTTTCCGGAGCTCCACCGGAGGGGGAATCGATCACGGAGGGCTTCTACATCAACACCATGGCCTCTCCGATGATGTGTGAGTAGTTTACCACAGACCCTCGGGTCCATAGTTATTAGCTAGATGGCTTCTTCTCTCTCTTTGGATCTCAATACAAAGTTCTCTTCGATCTTCTTGGAGATCTATTCGATGTAATTATTTTTGTGGTGTGTTTGTCGAGATCTGATGAATTGTGGGTTTATGATCAAGCTTATCTATGAACAATATTTGATTCTTCTCTGAAATACTTTATGTACGATTTGTTATCTTTGCAAGTCTCTTCATATTATCAGTTTGGTTTGGCCTACTAGATTGATCTTTCTTGCAATGGGAGAAGTGCTTAGCTTTGGGTTCAATCTTGCGGTGTCCTTTCCCAGTGACAGCAGGGGCAGCAAGGCACGTATTGTATTGTTTCCATCGAGGATAAAAATATGGGGTTTATATCATATTGCTTGAGTTTATCCCTCTACATCATGTCATCTTGCCTAATGCGTTACTCTGTTCTTATGAACTTAATACTCTAGATGCATGCTGGATAGCGGTCGATGTGTGGAGTAATAGTAGTAGATGCAGAATCATTTCGGTCTACTTGTCGCGGACGTGATGCCTATATACATGATCATGCCTAGATATTCTCATAATTATGCACTTTTCTATGAATTGCTCGACAGTAATTTGTTCACCCATCATAATACTTATGTTATGTTGAGGGAAGCCACTAGTGAAACCTATGGCCCCTGGGTCTATCTTCTATCATATAAGTTTCCCATCTATTTTACTTTGCAATCTTTACTTTCAATCTATATCATAAAACTACCAAAAATATTTATCTTATTATCTCTATCAGAACTCACTCTCGTAAGTGACCATGAAGGGATTGACATCCCCTTTATCGCGTTGGTTGCGAGGTTCTTATTTGTTTGTGCAGGTGCGAGGTGACTTGCCTGTAGTCTCCTATTGGATTGATACCTTGGTTCTAAAAAACTAAGGGAAATACTTACGTTACTTTGCTGCATCACCCTTTCCTCTTCAAGGGAAAACCAACGCAGTGCTCAAGAGGTAGCAGTCAGCGACGCACATATAAGGTATCTGCTCAATCCCGATGATGCAGTTCATGTACAAGGCATTAAGGCGGACAAATGTAAAATCCATCTTCTTCAAGTGAAACATGTCAAAGATGTAATCGAATCGAAGGAAGAACTTGTCCGCGGGGCATGAGTGGGCGTACAACCTTTGCCGCGGCATGTTAACCACATAGAGTGGGTATCCTGGATTTTCCGAGGCGATGAGGCTTTTCTCTCTCTGCAGCACATCATCATGAAGTCTCCTTAGATTGCCGTGTGTGGCCTCTAACGCTGCCTTAGGTAGGATTGGTTCACCGACGATATGCCATTTTGCCGCACCGGGGATAGGTATACGGTCTTGAACCCGAGGCTGCTGAGGCGGCTGGATCATAGAAGCAACTTTGTTTCCTTTCCTCCATCTCTTTCTATGCTTCTTTCCTACTGGAAGTTCGTCTATAATACGTTCAGCCTCCACAGGCGGAAATTCATGCACCGACTCATGACACTCAAACCCCGAGTACTCATCATAGGCGCCAGTATTGAGATACTGTTCAGTGCCATCGTCATCCTCATCCTAATGTATGGCGATGCCATCAGCGACTAATGGAGCCTCTTCCTCACCCCGTCCGCTATCACCCAGCACGACAACCGACGCTAATTGGGTAGGTGGGGTGTTAATGTTCATACCTTGTTGAGGCTGCGTGCTCATGGGTGTGCTCCCGGCCGCCTCTAGACGAAGCAAATTCTTTGGCCATAACAAGACCCACCCATTGCAACCACCAAGCCGCCGCGGGGTCTCGTCGTCACCCCCCTAGTACCGGAGGAGCCAAATTCTCGTGGCCCGGTTTGACACTAACCATGGAAACCTTGAAGACATCAGGGGGGATTGGCCGGCTGTGGAACAGTGGTTCCTTCGGCTTCATTATCGTCGCCTTACCCACGTCCACCCTCTGGTCGCCGATGGTGTACAATATGGTGCACGGGGTTAAGTCGGCCTGCAAAGACATGTCTGTCACATGAGAGATCCGAAAGGCAATGGAAACGGGAGATTATACATTTATTGAAGAGGGCCGGCGTGACAGATACCGTGAGGGCGTCGAGCTCAGCCAAACACGAAGCACCGCTGAGCACGTCCGAGACGGAGGACGGGCTGCTATGAGCAGGTGCAGGAGCAGGTGTTGTTGCTGGTGCTTCTGTAACGCTAGTCGAGCTGCTCCCGAAGAAGTCGGCAAGGGGGAAGACCACTGCATTTTTTCTGGATTTTGCCTGCTCCAGTTGAAAATGGTCGGAACCAAGACACTAGACATATCTGCAATCACATGTTTTGCGGCAGCTACCGCTGTTGCGATTATATCTGCTGATTTCTTCTCAACTACAATCTCAACCTTCTTGTCGATGTTTTCTTCAGTTAACCTTCGTCCTTCCTTTCTCTCCTCCGTGGTCTCGCAGTGGTACTTCTTCCACATGGCGCCGTCTCCGTCACCGTGCACGCGTCCATACGACGGTCGAGTGTTCACCGGGAGTCCTTTCAATATGCTCAACGCCCGGTTGAATGGAGTGTCCCACTTGGGCCTCGCCAATGCCTTAGACGGCGAGTCGCTTTCGGCCGCAATCCTGTGCTGCTCTCTCTGCAAAAGGAACAAGGGTCATTTACAAATATGACTAAACGTGCAGTCGAATTGATCAGAAACTAAAATTACCAGCAGTCTCATGAACTCCGTTGTGACCGGGTCCGTCTTGAAAACCTTCCTGACCGAGTCCCAATGGTGTCGTGCCGTGAGGACGTCACGCTCCTGCAGGACGGTGAAGTCCGCCAAGGGGTCTTGGATGCCCAGACTTTCGTGTTCCGCGTCCTCCTTGGCCCATATGGACCTCTTCGTGTCGTAACCACGGCTTTCGAGGTGGTGGCACCCCATGTTCCTCCATTGAAGCCCCTTCATGTACTTTGAATTTTTTTGGCAGCTTTGGCCTCGCAAGCCGCCTTGAATATTTCAAACTGCTCTTCCGTGATTGTCGGATTATCCTTTACAATCTCGAAGTAGGGTTCCTTTTTGTTGACGATCTGATGTTTCACCCTTGCTTTCCAGGCGGCCAACACGTTGCTAAACTTGGTCATGATGTGTTTGTTTATCTTCTTCATTGCTGGGTCCTTATCTGGATTTTTATATTCCTTTTCATCCCGGCCCGGGAACAAGAATATCTGGTGCAACTTCTTTAGGAGGGAGGGCATCATATTATCTATCTTTTTTAGTTTCTCATCGTTGATGGTGGCGGTTGTCCGTACGATGCAGCCTATTTGATTGACGTAGCATGATCGCGCTTCCTCAGGCGTTGATGGCTAAAAAATGCCACCGTCCATCTCCGTGACCACCAGTCTAGTAGTCATGAGCTGGTTTGGGCGTCGTTGTCTCTTTGCTTTTGGTTCTATACCAGCTCCGCTAGTCTCGGCGCTGGTCTCGGCGTCGATCTCAGTCTCAGCGCTGGTCAGGATGTCGGTCTCAGTCTCCGATGTGATAGGTGGGCCCAGCAACAACATTCGTTGATCGTCGACAAGGCTCAAAAATTCGCCTGCCGCTAGCTAGACGTTGTCGCAATCACCAGAAACCTGTCCTTCATCGTTGCTATCCATGTTTCCTATGATTAAATCTAGACCTAATAAAATGAATAATGACATAAAAAGGCCTATGTTTTGCAGGAATGTTGACTCCCCCGGTGCGGCAAATCCCGAGCACTCGATATGTCCTAGTTTGTAGCACAAGTCATGCCGAAATTCACGGAAAATTTCGGCATGACCTTTGCTAAAAAGTGGACAAATCGAGCACCTGAAATTTGCCGGAACGAAAATGAATCAACATTACGGCAAAACATAGGCCACTCAGCTTCATTCACTTGAAACAACAAAAGGCCACTTGGGCACAATCGAACCACTTCTATGTTGCATATAACAAGACCACTTAAGAATATGTACATGAGAAACTACAACAGTAGATAAACATGAGTAAACACAATTGACGAGTTTGCATATATCATAACCACTTCAAATTTGCATCTCCCAGTGTTTGACACTTCAAGAAAATCTACACAAATCTCATGCTCTCTCAAACTCAATTCAAAAACCAAATATAGATTATATTTAGTTAACTACTGAACTAAATTTTACTCTAAACTAAACCCTACTGCCCTAATTAATATCTAGTTAAACAAACTCAATTCAAAAACTAAACCCTACTGAACTAATTAACATCTACATTATCTACTACTTAACATCTATTACTACCCTAACTAAAAAACATCTACTATTAACCCTACTGCCCTAGTTAACTAGTACCACCACTATTACTAATTAACATCTAGTACTACTACTACTAAAAACATTATCTATGAACCCTACTACTAATTAACATCTACTACTGCTGCTAATTAACATGGCA
>NC_041382.1:465193729-465224989 GCF_002162155.2 Triticum dicoccoides | reverse complement strand
GGCTTACAAAGAGGGGAGAGACGGTGGCGGGGAGGTGCTCAGCGCCGGAGGCAGGGGCGGGGAGGGTGGGCTCGGGCTCGAGCAGCGGCGGTCCTGGGCGGGCTCGAGCGGCGGTGAGGTAGAGGGCAGCGACAGTGAGGTCGAGGACGGCCTCGGGCGGCGGTGGTGAGGTTGAGGGCGGCCTCGGGCGGCGACGGTGAGGTTGAGGGCGGCCTCGGGGGGAGACGGTGAGGTTGCGGGCATCGACGTAGGCAAGAGACGACGGCGAAGTGGAGCGATGGTGAATTGGGGAGACAACGGTGAAGTGGGGCGAGGGATTTGGGGGAGAAGTGGTGGCCGGCGGAGGGAAACCGCTGGTTAAGTCAAACATAGCGGCATCGCATTACTGAAAACACGCCATAGCTAAGTTAGCTATAGCGCGTTTCACTAAACGCGCTACTGCTATGCCTTTCTCTTTTTTTCCTTTTTCATTTATATTTATTTACATTTTTTTCCTTTCTCCTTTTTCTATTTCTTTCATTTTCATTTACTTCTCTATTTGCTTTTCATTTTATTTTATTTTCGTTAGCAGTAGCGCCTTTCTACGTAAACACGCTGCTACAACAATATTAGTGGTAGCGTTGTTTGTATAAGACCGCTACTACTATGTGTAGCCTATCGGCTTAGTAGTGGGAATTTTAGTAGTAGCGCTTTTACCGCTAGACGCGCTACTGCTACTGATACGTCTCCAATGTATCTATGATTTTTTATTGTTCCATGCTATATTATATCCTGTTTTGGACATTATTGGGCTTTATTATACACTTTTATATTATTTTTGGGACTAACCTATTAACTGGAGGCCCAGCCCAGAATTGCTGTTTATTTGCCTATTTTAGGGTTTCGCAGAAAAAGAATATCAAACGGAGTCCAAACGGAATGAAACCTTCGGGAACATGATTTTTGGAACGAACATGATCCAGAGGACTTGGACCCTACGTCAAGCAATCAACCAGGAAGGCACGAGGCAGGGGGTGCGCCTACCCCCACTACAAAAAAAGACACATCTGTGACATTTTGGGCCGAATGAATTTTTTTTCTGTCATACATATGACACTTCTATGACGATAATTGTGACAAAACCCGGTATCATCATAGATGTGGTGGGCTCCTACTTCTATGACAAAAAATCATGACAGAAAATGGGCTTTTCGTCCTTGGCGGGCCAGAGACGCAGCTGCATGACATTCTTTGGGTCGTCCATGACGGAAAAAACCGTGGTAGAAGCGAGGGGGAGGAAAATTCTGGGGAGTTCCCGGTTACGGTGGGAGGTCGGGGGCCGAGCGATGCGTGTTTCTCTCGTACACGTACGTGCGTGTGTGCGAGGCGTTGGCTCTAACTGAACCCGAGTGAGGCGTTGGGCTCTAGCTGAAGCAAACCCGAGCGATTGCACTACAGGCTACGTTACTGAACCCGAGCAATCGATTGATGGCTGTTAACTGAACCCGATCGAGCGATTCCTTCGCTACTGCTGCTAACTGAAGCCGATCGATGGGATGAACAGTGAGCGTTACCGGGGGGTGGATGAACAGTGAGCGGTGGCGTTGCCTCTGGATGAACAGGACCCCGTGGTGTGGTGGAGGGCTGGATGAACAGTATACGGTGGAGGGGTGCCCGTGGAGGGGTGGATGAACAATAGACGGTGGAGGGGTGGTTGAATAGGACCCCGTGGTGTGGAGGGCTGGATGAACAGTAGACGGTGGAGGGGTGCCCGTGGAGGGGTGGTTGAACAGGACCCCGTGGTGTGGAGGGCTCGATGAACAGTAGACAGTGGAGGGGTGGTTGAACAGTAGCCGGTGGAGTAGCGCGCGGTGGAGGCTGGATGAACAGGAGCCCGTGGAGGCTGGAGGAGGTCGATGGTGGAGATGAACAGTATCCCGTGGAGTCCCGTTTTGCGGTACGCCACACCCCTCCCGATGAACAGGACCCCCGTTTCGACCGTAGCGCTCCAACACAAGTCCGTTTCCTCCGTTTTGCGGTATGCCACAACGCTCCCGATCAACAGGACCCCCGTTTCGACCGTAGGAGGTCCATTTCCTCCGTTTTGCGGTACGCCAGACCCCTCCCGATCAACAGGATCCCGTTTCGAACGGCCCGGTCAAACACAAGGCCGTTTCCCGTTCTGCGATACGCCATGCCTCATTTCCATCGCCTGTTCCGTCCAAGCCCTCCCGATGAACACGACGCATTATGTTGCCTCCCCATGAACACGACGCATTCCGTTGCCTCCCCATGAACACGACGATGACGCTGTTTCTCCGTGCCGACCCAGTCATGTAGACGAGCCCTCGCCGTACGTATGCGCGAGTAGGCGTTCGAGACCCCGCCCGTATGTACACATACGTGGCCGTATTTTCTTTCTTGCACCCTGGCCGCTGTACGTACGTGTAAATGCTACATGCGCGCCTCTACTACGACACGTGCGCGCCTCTACATCGACCAGTATGTATGTACACGTTCGCGACCAGAATGACAACGCTACGTACGCTTCGACCAGGTGGGTCCCGACTCTGGTCGGTCCCAGCAGACAGGGGGCGAATCGTTTTTTTTTGGACGCACTTCCTTGCGTGCGAAGATGTAGCTGGTGGGTCCCAGCAGTCAGGGGGAAACATTTTTTTCGCGAAATACGGTGGCCCGTCCGGTGGGTCCCGCTGTTAGGTGGAGGAATAATTATTTTGCATGTAATAAGGAGGCACTTCCTTGCTGCGGCCGTGGACCCAGCTGTCAGTCTCTCCATGTACAGTCCACGTCCGATGGAAGCTGTTCCTTGACCACGTTGACCACGCCGCGCTGAGAGCACCAGGGCGGTGGACGACGGTGAGGCCTAGGAAGGGGACGACGCGGAGCCGGGGAAGACGCGGCAGTGGATGCCCACGCGTAGAGGAGTACGAGGGTTCACTGGTTCGCTGCAGTGTGAGGTTGCCGTCGCCACAGAATAACAGGGGGTGTGGGTGAGTAGAGGGATGGCCTGGCCAGCGGTGGGAGTAGTAGGGGCGGTGAGGCCTCCGTCGCATCGCAGCCTGCCACGGGAGGCAGGACCACGAGGCACGACCGGCGCTGGTTTGGGCGGCTGGAGCAAGAAGACCAGAGGTTGAAGAAGCACTACGGCCGTTGGATGGACATTGTATGGTCACTGGAGCTAGAATCGTGCATATTGACTAAGTTGATAAAGCCCTCCGTCCCCGTCCACTTAGTAGGCCCACAAGTCAGCCTCCCACCAAGGTGGGTCCCAGCTAGCAGGGGGTATTCATTTTTTTAGCGTAATAAGGAGGCACTTCCTTGCGTGCGAAGATATAGCTGGTGGGTCCGAGCTGTCAGCGGCGGTAATGTTTTTTTCGTGAAATACAGAGGCCCTTTTGGTAGGTCCCTGATGTCAGGGGAGGAATCATTATTTTGCGCGTAATAAGGAGGCATTTCCTTGTGTGCGGCCGTGGACCCAGCTGTCGGCCTCTCCACGTACAGTCCACTTCAGATGCATGTCGGTCGTTGACCACGTTGACCAGGCCGCGCCGAGAGCACCAGGGCGGTGGACGACGGCGAGGCCTAGGAAGGGAACGACACGGAGGCAGGGAAGACTCGGCAGTTGTTTCCCACGCGGAGGGGAGTATGACTGTATGAGGGTTTACTGGTTCATCTGCCATCGCTGGAGAATAACAGCAGGTGTGGGTGAGTAGAGGGATGGCTAGGCCAGTGATGGGAGTACGATGGGGCGGTGAGGCCTGCACGGCAGCAGAGCCGGCCGCGGGGAGGAGGCACCAGGCAGTCCCGCCGGCGCCTGTTTGAGCGGCTGGAGCAGGAAGAGCAGAGATTGAAGAAGCACGACGGCCGTTGGATGGCCATCCAACAGTCACTGCTTGTGCGTCAACCTTTTTTTAGGAAAGCCTCAAATCTGTGGAAAACAGCATACAGCCCATCTGCCATTATTTCTAATAATTTACAGCCCATTTGCTAATTATTAAGGATTTTTTGGAGCCCATATTCTTTTTGTTAGCATTACAGCCCATATTGTGGCCACGGTTAAAAAATTATACGAAATTTTGCATATTTCGGTGTGGTCCGAATTGTTTTTAATCCTGAAATTTTGACTCACATTCAAACTGATTTTAAAAATAAATGTATATCAATATAAAATCCAACAAACTCTCCACGCATAAAAATTAATGTAATTTCAAATCTCGAAATGAAGAAAAGATATTTGAAACTAATTGCCGGTTTGATGTGTTTTAAAAATGTACAGCCCATTTCTCATTACTGATGGGCCATTTTCTCGGCCAGCCGAATGAATGCTCTCCTCGTCTTAAAAGATTTGCAGCCCAGCAAGCCTGACAAAGCGACTTACTTGGCAAATCACAAAAGAACTAGGCTGTGGCCGTGCACCCAGCTGTCAGCCTCTCCACGTACAGTACTCTTTCGATGGAATGTCGTTGACCACGCCGCGCCGAGAGCACCAAGGCGGTGGACGGCGGCGAGGCCTAGGAAGGGGACGACGCGGAGCCGGGGAAGACGCGGCAGTGGATGCCCACGCGGAGAGGAGTACGAGGGTTCACTGGTTCAGCTGCGGTGTGAGGCTACCGTCGCCGCAGGGCCTGGCTAGCGATGAGAGTAGTAGGGGGCGATGAGTCCTCATCGGCAGCATAGCCGGCCACTGGAGGCAGGAGCAGGCGGTCTCCCCGGCACTGGTTTGGGCGGCTGGTGCCACAAGAGCAGCGATTGAAGAAGCAGCAGGACCGTTCGATTCAAATCCAACGGTTACTGCTGCTAGAATCGTTTGTTGACTAAGTTGACAAGCCCTGCGTACGCATCAACTTAGTAGGCTCACACGTCAGCCTCCCAACCGGTGCGCCCCAGATTTTAGTGGGAGGAATCATTTTTTTGCGTAATAAGGAGGCAGTTGATTGCGTGCGGCCAGGCTAGCGGAGGGAGTAGGGTGGGCCGGGGAAGCCCGCGCGGCATCACAGCGGGCCACAAGAGGAGGGAGCAGGCAGTCCCGCCGGCGCTAGTTTAGGCGGCTGGAGCAGGAAGATCATAGATTGAAGAAGCACGTCGGCCATTGGATGGACATCCAACACTAACTGCTGCTAGAATCGTGTGTTCACTGACAATGCCTTGCGTAAACAAGTCAGCCTCGAAATCTGTGGCGTGTACAGCCCATTTGCTATTATTTTTATAATTTTTACTCATTTTCTAATTCATATGGAATTTATTGCAGCCCGTTTTCCATTTTTAGAATTGCTGGCCATTTTCTGGTCAGTACCAGGGTCAAAAAATTAACTAAATATGTGGAAAATTTTGAAAATTCGCAAATTTTTGTTGGGAACGAAATATTCTTAATCCAAAAATTAATAGCCATACTAAAACAAATTTAAAAATAAATTAGTACTATGTCATGTTAAATCCAATGAAATACGTATAAGATACTAGTGAAGAACAAAAACAAAAAAAGAAACTTATATCCCATTTGTTATAATATTTTTGGAAATTTCAACCCCTTTTGATATTACTTTTAACAGACATTGACAATACTCTTAAGCCAGGCCGGAATGCATCCCTCCTCGTCTTGAAAGATTTGCAGCCCAGTAATTCGGAGAAAACAAATAGGCCTAGCTTGGGTATTCTTCAAAAAGAAATACTGGGCTACCTATTTTCCCAAAGAACTGGTGCATGAGCATTTAGCTTTATTTATTTATTTACTTATTTATGTTTAGGGGACCATGAGCATGTACCTGGGCCGGATTCATGTGAGAGCCTCCCTTCCAGTTAATTATGGGCTTCTCTATTGGGCCTTCATCAGTGGGCTGCATGTTATCAACAAGTGGAAAATGTGTTCCGAGTTTCAAAAAAAAGTGTTCCATATGATAAATAGTATGCGCTACGTACGGTACGGGGCACTAAAGGATCGAACCGTGCAACAACTTCCAAAATATTGTGTTTGTCGTT
This sequence comes from Triticum dicoccoides, assembly GCF_002162155.2. Lineage (NCBI taxonomy): Eukaryota > Viridiplantae > Streptophyta > Magnoliopsida > Poales > Poaceae > Triticum > Triticum dicoccoides. The sequence goes on along the minus strand of NC_041382.1, from coordinate 465,219,013 downwards.
CTAACAACACATTTATTCAACCAACAGACAAAATATACTACTGATTGTACATTGAAAACAGCAACAACAACAACCAGGGCTGGGGGTGCAACAGAAGCAGTAAGCAGGCCAGAAGAGTGAAGACGCAGCTCTCTCTTCCAAACCAAACATCAGTCATCATTACAAAAGGGCTACCAAAAAAGAACAAGTGTATGCATCAAACTAAATAAAGATCCTACTACACCAAGTGTACGCATCTAACTAACTGGCTCAGTTAGACGTTACAGTTTTTTTTGAAACGGAGGCAAAAGAATTGCCTCGTCGATTAATTAAGAAAAAGAGAATTTCCTGGTTAATCTACAGAAAACCAGGCTAAAACCGAAGATGTTACTATTTATTAAGCTGTAGTGGAGTCGCGGATGGAGAGGAGTGGGAAACTTCACTGGTTCGGGTGCGCGGCAGCACAGCCGCGGTGGTTAGAAGGGAAAACATAAATTGGACACGGCATTACTTTTATAAGAGACCTGCGTTTTATACCCCACAGTAGGCATACTAACAAGTTCACACACAAATACAACAGAAAAGGTAAACATTCATATCAAACTCAGGTTCACAGGACACGTTCATATCCATAGCCAACATTCACAATCAATAACTCAAAAGATTCATATATACACAAGCTCAGCATATCTATGCATCCAAATGATTGATAGATCACACGACAATATTCATACATAATTTACAAAAATATTCAGATATACGCATGTTCAATATGTTTATAAATCCAAATGATTGAGATCACAGCAAATATGATCCATGGACGAACTTTAATTGCCTAGGGTACAGACTGGTAAATGGTGTTCAATCGAAGGTACTTCTTGCTAAAATTAGTTCTTGTACGAGTAAACTTTCGAGTACATAAGAGGCAGCACAGACAATCTGAACTTTGCTTGTAGGTTTATCCTCAAATAGTGGCCTCGTGCCCAGGGAGGTTTGAGCAACTTGTCCACTACTTTCATCCAACCAGTTTACTGGGTCATCTTGGTCCTGTATCTCGCCAAAATTCTACATTGAAGACGAGAAAGGAGGCCGTTGAGAAAATGAACCACCCTAATTTTTTGTGCAGTTCAACTGAAATGGAGCATCCTTAGCATGCAGACTGATTAAGTGCCAGATGAATATACGCGTCAACCAACTTGTCTAGAATCTTTAGACTCCATGCCATATAGTTCGCTACCATATGTGTCGATAACCAAAAGGCACAAGTTGGGACCAAAGACTGGACTGTGTTTTTCTAGGCTATGCACCAAGCAATATTTTTGGCGTTCACTCTCCTAACACATGGAGTTTGACAATTGGTTGACGCCGGTTGATACTTGAATGAATATAGGCACTTCTTGTCATCGATGCTTGTCTGAGTGAACTTTGGAGTACATAGCAGCAGCATAAGTACCTGTCCATCTGATCATTTTGTGTAATTCTACTGAAATCACCCGATGTAATGATTTGCCTGTGAGTTCAGGCTCCAAATTACTCCTTTATGAAATCGGCAAACAGTAGCACAATACCAAATTACCAATACATATGACAGGCACAATAATCAGGATAAAGACCAGTACCAACCTATGTGAGGTAGCATATCAATTACTATTTCCTTTGACTGGAAGCCGAGATAAGCCAAGCGACTGACAACAAAGGAAGAAAGCATGTGGAGTTTAGCAACTGACAGGAAAGGACGGAAGCTGTCGAGGCAATGAAGCACCCAAAGTTTTTATGCAGTTCCACCAAAATCGAGCATCCCTGTTGGCACATATATTGAGAGAGTGAGATTACTGTAATAGTGGGACTAGTTTATGAAACATACACTAACAAATAGAAGCACCCTCATTATCTTAATGGGTAAAGTTAGCAACATAGTAGTCTTGCTTAAAGAGAGGTATTAGTTTATTTAATCAGTGCCAATTAGCTCAACTCAACACTCAAAGCATTGCCATTTATCATAGGTTGCAAAACTTTAACGTGCAAAGATAAAGGAGTTTCTCATGACGGTAGCACGATATAAATAGAGATGACAGCAAACTAATATGGATGAAGGCCTTAGGCCCGTACCAACCTGAGAAAAAAAGCTTATTCATGTAGTCCCATAAGAGATGATAAAGCACTCACTGGAATCACACAATAGTATATATTTTTGTGCACTTCAAATGTATGGTTGAAATCACTCTTGTTTACCAGTGCTGAGATTATATCGAAAGATTATCAAGAACTTCCAGCAAAGTTAAAGCACTGGTTGGGATACAGTTCATTGTATTGTCTTGTGTAGTTCCATTTAATGTATGATTGGCACAACATGATCCCTATTTGCACAAGTAGGAACAAGGTGAAACCTTCATTAGCTTAGTGAGAAAGGATAGGAAGACATTACCATATTACTCAACCAGTAGCATCAAATTCATGATGGACAATACGCAAAACATTGCCTCATTGAACCAATGGCAATAAATTGACATGCAAAACAATAGCACTATTATGTCATGACACTAATAATATTCCCTCCCTGCTCCACCACATGATTCACCTCCATAGACAAACATACACACGTGCATGATTCAGCATAGGGTCCTACTAAAGATTTGTTTAACTCCAACAGGAAAATTAGGCAGTAATAAATTAGTGGTACTTAAGTACTCCTAATTAATTAAGTGAGACAGCAGAAGTGGAAGGGCTCCCTGGAGGATCGTCTCACATGTAAGGTAGTCATTGCCGGAGCCCTTGAATGGCCTCGACTGAGGCCTCTGGCTTCAGCAAGATCGCCTTGGCACTGTTTATTCTTCTTCTTCTTCCTCTTCATGCTCTGTTTGTATTTCTCCTCACCAGTTGGTGAAACCAAGTACATGATTGCCCTTCTAATTCAGAATTGGTTTTGTCGGTGAGGGAGTACAAGTGTACTAGTAAAAAAATAGCATTATTTTCTCATGGCAGTCGGAAAATAGAGACGAACACATGCATTAAATATCATTCTTACCTAAAGGAAGGTTATGGCGCCAATATGGATGATGAGGATTGGAACACAGATCTCCCTTTGTGCAGTTCCACCAAAATGAACCAACTGTTCCATTCTGACATTCCAGTTAAACAGCAGAAAAGTCACTTCTTTTAAGAAGAGTTTTGTGCAGTGCACCAAAAGGTCACAACAACAATCAGGCGAATTGGATATCCCTGTTTGCACAAAAAGGCACAGAGGAAACAGTCAGAGTCTCAAACAATTACAGGCGAAAACATTTGGCTAAACTTGTCATGGCTTATAACAGTGGGTGCACCAGCAGTCCAGCACCATGTACGTAAACAGGGGCATAAAGTGGTGATTCATAGTTTGTTGCCCCGAGAAACAAACATCCAAGAAACATATCTGGGTTGGTCCCATTTTTGTTCACTCTAGCCGCCTACTCCTATGTGTGGATAGCAAATCTAGTCCTGGTCATACCACTGTGTACAGTGTTACCCCTATATATCCATTTTCGACCAAGAGACCGGTTGGATGACCAGTCTGTACTACTTTCACCCCCTTTCCTTCCTGTTTGTACCAAGTCCGATGTACATACTAAATTCCCCCACCCCCACTTTATTTCTTGTTTGAACCAAGTACTCCCTCCATCCGGAATTACTTGTCATCAAAATGGATGTGTCTATAACTAAAATACATCTAGATACATCCATTTCAATGACAAGTATTTTCGGACGGTGGGAGTACAAGATTCGACTCCATGAAGTAGCTTTACCTCTAACAATAGAAGAAGAAAAATGTGACGTTGGACCATCCGATCGAGAGGGGCTGAGAGGTAGAAAATGATGCACATGCAGCAAGGTAGCGAGCTGGGGAAGTAGAGCTAAGGAGGTTTCGAACGAAGATATACCTGAAGGTCGTCGAGATGTGGATAGGTGGGCGGCGGGAGGCCGGATCCGCCCACAGGCAACGACGAAGGGATCGGAGGACCTCCCGCGCCGGCGCTCGGCCAGAGATAATGGTGCGGCCGGCAGTGGGTCTCCTCCCTCGCTGTCGACGACGGCCTAAATGTTGCCCCTCCTCCCCTTCACCGGCGGAGGGGGATACGTCTGGATCTGTAACCAGCAGTGAGGATAGAAAGCCAGTGTTTTTTTAAGGGAGAAAGACAGTGTTACTACCCCTATCTTGTTTAAATCTGGAGAGGATGAGAGTGTGTGAATAGAGCAACCGTAGCAAGCAAGCGTGGAGGCTCCAGCCTATATATACATAGTGAGCAACCCTAGCAAGCAAGCAACCCCTATCTTCGTCAACTCGTACAAGACCGAGAAATTTCATTGCTACAACGCCCTCTCCCTCGCGGAATGAGCTCCGGTGCCTTAACTGCACCTGCCTTTGGCTGCATGATAGGAGGGCCAACCACCTGTTGGGCTCACCTGTCATGGACGCAAAGGCAGGAGCAGTAAGTTGAAGCTTTCACTATCCCTCCGGCACGAGGTGGACGGACATGCAGCAGTGCATTCGATACTATAGAAGTAGGAGTAATCATTATTGTTCGTCTTCTCGAAGAGGCGAACAACCAAGCGCAACCCGAACGTGGCAGTTGCGAACACTCGCATGGTGCGGTTCCTTGGAGTACTAGCCAGGCTCTTGCATGAGACAAAATTGCTATTGTTTAACAATTAAACTCCATTATCCATTGGTTGATACTCATTCTGCATAGGTCCACGCGCTTAGCACCGTTTCCTCCTGGGGTCACCAATGTTTATTTGCTAATTAATAGCATTGCATGCAATGAACTAGCCGTTGCAAGTCATTAAAAGCATGCACACCTCTCATCTCTTGTTGGTTGATATGTCAAGAAACAAGGTAGAAGTTAATGCACCGCGCCTAAGTGTTTTGGGACTATTTGGTTTTCGTAAGGCTGGTCATAGTGGGGAGTAAGTTAGACTAGTGTCATGCATATGACACTAGCCTAAATTACTACCTTCATAATGCAAAGTAACATAATAGTAGTATTTTAGATGGCTTCATTTATTAGCTTGTAGACTCATCTTATCTTGAAAAGCACTATGTTAGAGTAACATATTATGTTACCACCTCTCATTAATTACTTGCCACATAAGCAAAAAATTCTTGGAGTGCGCTATGTTACTAGCTAAGTTACTCCCACTATGGCTAGCCTAAGATGACTTAAACACCTAGATGGAGGGAATAGTATAGCCCTTTAAACCGGAAAGGAGAATTTGCCTTTCTAGAGATTTCAACAAGTGACTAGACTACACCGTGTGCAGTACTCCCTCCCTTCCGGTTTATAGGGCTCAAATCTCAAATCTCATGAACCAAGGAATTTTGCGATTGGAGGAATGTATCTCGTACTTTACAAAACTACCCTAATTAAACTCATGCATTAATTACATAGTTCTCTCATTTTCCTCTCCGCCTTGGTCGCGGTGCACAATATTGAGCACTCCTATATGACTAGCCGCTCTATCTACATGCGGGACATTTCAAAGCATCCGGGCCCGCGTGCCATCCACCAAATCACAGCGAGGTGCTACAGTCGAGACTCACCTGTAACCTCGGTGTGGCCATCATGACCCATCATATCACAAAAACCACACCTTTACTAGCAGTGGTAAGGTGGCCTCCAAGCTGGACTGGACAGAGCAACCATCATTTCACTGGAACGCTCGTTCAAGCCCTTTCTTCCCTTTCTTGAAGAAAACCTCACTCCAGGATACTCACTTCTTCCATTTTTCTTCTGTACCAACGAAGGAAAGGTGGGCGAATCAATTATGATGCTATATTTTCATTCCAAGAATCTTCTTTTTGTGAAGCACCGACCGATTCTCACATCCTATTCTTTTCTTGTTTTCATTGCGATTGTGGTTTCCTTTCGATTGCTTTTTTTTGTCAGTTCATTGATGGATCCTGGAGCACTAGGCAAAGAGTTGCCGACGGATAACCCACTGGAGACAGCGATCTCCAGGAAGCGAGCACCAACCCACGAGTTGACCATGTTGGCGGGCCAACCCATGGAGACGAAGAACTCCAAGAAACAAGCATTGGCCAAAGAGCTGAGGACGTTGGCGGATGAACTCCTCAAAGGAAGTTGGAAGAATGGCAAGGGCCCCACCGTGCCTACCCTAGGAACTCTGATTGCCACCTATGTGAGGCTCAAGACCGAGTTTGAGGAGATAGTCGCCGTTGAGAAGCAGTATTCCCCTGGCAAGGTGATGGCCCCCATCGAGGACGAGGAGATGGCCCCCGGAGGGATGGGATCCCCCGGTGATCTGCACAAGGTAAAAAATAATGGCTTATTACCATAGTTGTGGTTTTTGATTATTTGCAATGTGCTTGCTAATATGTTAGGGTTGTGCATGTGCCGGTGGACGTCCTTGATGATTCCGATGTCGTGGCCCGTCCTGTTGGCATCACCCCGGAGATCGATTCCGATGCCGTTGTCCATCCTGTGGACATCACCCTAGAGATCGATTCCGATGTCGCGGTCAGTCCTGCGGACATCGCCCCAGAAATCGATTCCCATGCCGCTGTCCGTGCTGTGGTCATTGCCCGAGAGATCGATGACAAGAAATAGTTAGTCGGGCTAATCCTTCAGGGTAGTTTGCATTGCCCTATGTTTAATTACCAGAACGATGTGTGTTATCAAACCATCTTAGGGCTAGTGCACTGTCTTGTGTGGGCGGATCTTGCTACTTTTGTTTGATAGTGAATCATGCGATGAATCATGCGAACCCTCTTCGAGTTATGGAAACAGATGTATCCTCACCAGCTTTTGATGTAATATATGGCATGATTAGATGTAAGTTTGAACTGTTTATCATATCAGCAGGGCTTGTTTGATGATTCTTGGTGTTAGTAGGCTAGCTACTGTGCGAGCTATAGTACTTGCAAAACACTCACCGAAGAGAAACATTGGGGCTGATGAGCTCGTGGTACGCTTATACTTATCCCTCGTCGATCGACCAATAGCCCTAGCTCCTAAAATTGTAGGCTTAGCGATCGATGACCTAGGCGGGCTAGTTTGACCTAGTGGGTTTCAGTGATATGAAGTGCAACACAAAATCATAGCAGTGCAGAGATGTACTCCCTCCGTTCCAAAATAGATGACCTAGGTGGGCTAGTTTGCCCTAGTGGGTTTCAGTGATATGAGGTGGTACAGTGTCGTCCAGTCTTCGCGTGTGGTAGCAGTATTGCGGGTACAGTAAGTTTTCTTGAAGAAGCGGAATTCAATGAAGTCATGATGGTTCCTTCGTCCGAACAACTTACAGTGGGAAAGGTTGGGCCTGCGATACGACTGGGGTAGACCAGGATAATTTTGTGCATGGCAGGTGGACCAGGATGGTCGACGTACCACATGTCGGCGAATGAAAGTATTCTTTCCGATATAGAGGACGAGCAACGAGTATTCATTGTTTATTTTTTATGAAAGCTATTGTCTCCACTGTTACGATGGAGGAGTGTGAAACACGGCAGCCCAGTGAACTTGGCATGTGCACTACTCCCTCCTTCCTCATGTAATGCCCAGGTTACAGCTTTTTCTCACTTTCTCTCTATCTATTTCCTCTCAAATGTTTTTTACCTTTCTTTTTTAAAGACACAATTGTTTTTTATGCCTTTTTAGAATTATTTTTTTATACCTAGGATCACGTGTAGAGACGGGCTCTTGCAGAGCCCACTCCTTGACTTTGTCAATGCCTCTCTCTCCTCCACATAAGGAGTACTACTTGCTATGCATGCATGCGGCGGGCAGCTGGCGTCTTGAGGGGCCAGGGCGGTGAGAGCGGGCTGCGGAAGCGGTCCGGACTCTAGCATAATTTTGGTTTTTACAGTATTTCTTTCTCCATTGACAGGTAGGCCCGCGTAGATAGATAAAGAACACGAGCTGATCAGGCGCATGCAGACTGTTTGACTGGTCAACCAGACAAATATGGAGCTATACGCTGAGCCAGTGACCGTATAATCACCATATCTCGTATACAATGATCAAAGTGAGCTATCAAGACAAGTTCGATGACCGCCAATGCATTTTACTCGGTAATAAATAACCAGGATTGAAGGGGAATCCAAATTTGCTTCGTCTTCTGTCCTTGAGCTCTTGACAAACCAATGCACTATACGGTTGTCCGGCCACTCCACCCCAGAGCTCTCACCAAGCGTCGTTCATGCCACCGCGCTGCACACTAACTGGTAAGGCAGCGATGGCATCCCGCCGCGCCGAGTTCCTCGCCGCCCACGACCGCACACAAAATGGTAGGGAAGCGATGGCATCCCGCCGTGCTGAGTTCATCGCCACTCGCGACCTCACAACTATGCGGGAGGAATTTGAAGATGCCAAGGCCGAATGGGCGGTAGAGCAAGAGGCGGCCAAAGCCGCACAGAGGGAGCGGAAAAGTCAGAAAGCACTCAAGAAAAGAGAGGCCCGCCGCCGCAAGAAAGAAAAGGACGCACGCGCTGCTGCGGAGAGGTCGACGGAGATCCAAGCACGGTGGGGTGTGGCCGACAAAGCCGGGAAGGAGAATGACGGCGTCTGGCCAGCATGTGAGAAGTAGTAGTACTAGTAGTTAGTGTGTGTGTGTGTGTGTGTCTGAGTACGAGCATGTACCAGTACTACTAGTTACTACTGTAGTTTTTAGAGCAAATTACTAGTACATTAGCCTAGACTAAATGGAAAAATTCCTATCCTAAGCATCAAATGGCATCTCTTTCTCTATAGGAATTCAGATGCATGTCATCTCACTTCCTATGATTTTCATATTCCTATCCTATGAACGAAAGGAGGCCTCTGTTGGAGTAACTACTATAGCTAGCAGTACTGCTGGTACAGTAGTTTTCTTCAAGAAGCGGAATTCAATGAAGTCATGATGATTCCTTCATCCAAGCAACTTCAAAGTGGGAAGTGGGCCTGTGATTTGACGGCTCATTAGTCATTGTTACTGCGGCGCGACAACCTGGGTGACTCCCTTGGAGTTCTGCGTGCATGGCAAGTGGACCAGGATGGTCGACGTCCCACATGTTGGCGAACGGAAGTATTCTTTCCAATATCGAGGAGCAAGGAAACCGCGTGGCATAGTATCACTGTTGATTGGTTCGCAAAAAATAGTATCACTGCCGATTTATTATTATTTTTTATTTCTGATGAATGCTAGCGTTTCAACTCTTACGACGAAGGGTGCCAAACACGGCACGTGCTGGATGTCCCACACATCAGCGAAAGGAGTGGGACATGAACAGCGTGGTAGAGCCCAGCGTAAAAAACGGCATGGTAGAGGGTCTCCACTTCTTCCACTTCTGGGTCGGAGACCACACGTAGTAGTACTTAGTGGGATGAACGATACAAAGTGCGACCTGGAGACAAAGACACGTCTAGTTGGAAGGTCTCGGGGCATACACGTAAACAAATATAAAAGTTAATATGTTCCTCCAACTAATATAGTAGTAGTAGAGTACTTAGGCACGTACTCCATAACATCACCGTGCATTGCACGTACAACATTTAGTGGTAGTACGTAGTAAGAGACAAATGCCGCCCAAGAGTTCCCTTCTCGACCTACTTTTGGGTGTTTGGTAGAGTGTATGGAGGGTGCATGAGTCCACACTAGTTTAGCACAAATACACTAGAAGCATGCATGAAGAGGGGTGTTGAGTTGAGCATGCATGAAGAGGGAACAACTATGCTGAGACGAGAACACAACCAAACACACCCTATATGCCACGCATGTTCATACCATTTGTGCCTTTCTACTTCACTTACTGTGCTACATTACTCAGGTTCGTACGTCCACTCCTGGGTACATGTTCGTCTCGTAGTTCCAGTCCCACGTGTTCGTCATATAGATGGAACGGTCCTTGCATAACACGTGCACCTTGATGCTAGATGTCTCGCGTGTTGGCAAAAGGATGAACAAAGCTCACGTAAAAAATAGAGTGGAAGAACATAGATTCCGGATGACCGAGAAGGAGCAAGGAACCTCATGGTGGAGCGTCTGCACTCATAATATTTAATATTATTTAGAGATATAAAATTAACCAATCATCTCCACAATGGACTGCAAGAGTACGAAACACGGCTGCCCAGTGTAGTATCATACTAGTACATGGCTAACCACGCTATCACCATATTTCTTTGCTTCCGTGCGACACCTATCTCTAGTAATCCAGCAGCCTGTATCGCTTCTCCCTCCTCATCTCTATCAAAGTGCGGCGGTCTGGCGTTTCTGCCGTCTATTGAGGTCGGTTAACTATCACATGTTAGCGACATGCCAAGAGCATTCTAAAAAATTCCTTTCACATTCCGTTTTCAAAAAGAAAAAAATCCTTTCACGTACGAATTTGCCTGTATGCTTTGAGCAACTTGCATGTCCTATACTGCTCCTGTTTGATACTCTAACTTAGCTAGAGGTTAGACTAACTCATGACTAACCCTGAACTAACTGTAGCCAAAGAGGTGTTTGGGTGACAGGGTTAGATTGACAATAAATGCACTTCATGGAGAGAGAAAAGTGATTTTTCAGTGGTCCCAATGAGAACTATCTCCAGTTAGCACCTCTTGGGTGGGATAGTTTTTTTTGGTGGGTTCGGTGCAACTTGCTCCAATTTAAACCCTCATGCTTGTATAGTTTAGGTCTATTTGAGCCTCAACTAGCTCAAACTAACTCTAACCCATGGATCCAAACAGCGCCTATGGCCAGTCTCGACGCGGAGCAGTCGCGTGCACCGGGAAGCGGCGCTCTCTCGGCCGTCGCGCCACTTCAAAGCCGGTGCCAGTGAGAGGTCGCCTCTGCTCTGGCCAGGCATTAATGCGGCACTGACGCTCCAGGGGGACGCTGACCGTTTCATGCGGGAAGCGCGCGCTGGCAAGGGAGTATAGGTTTTGAACCGTTTCAGGTGTAGTACTGGTAGTTTGCAAAACTACTCAATTATTGCACTCAGTTTCCTAAGAAATTGTGGTAAAAAAACGTTACACCACAGCCCGGTTCCCTTCTCCTTCCTCTTCCACCGCCCGCGCACGTCCGCGGGAAGCGACCGGTCAACCCTTATATAGGAGTGCTAGCACAAAAATATGCATGCATGACCACTAAAATTTCCATATTAAAGTGCCGCTCCAGCGGGAGTATGGCGTATGTTGTTACCTTCGGCCGGCCCATGGCTACCGGGCGACGGCGACCAGAGAAGAGGCGGCGGGAGGGGAATGAATGCAGCTACTGTTTGGGTTCGCCTTCTGGCTTAAATAAATGCGCAGCATCACGTGTACCCGCGGGTGCACAAATTGTAACATACGTGTCTGCTTAAGTGGGTGTCACGTAACTGGTGTGTGTGTGAGAGAGATTCTGAGAGACAGAGTGCGTGTGTGCGACTCTACTCTTCGGACATGTACTCAACCTTTTGCATCGGGATATAAGTATAATGGTATTTACTTTAGCTAGTGATTTACGTGGCCATGTTAACGTGGTTGTGTCAAAAAAATGTCACTTCCTGCTCGTGATTTGCGTTATATAATTACAAGCAAGATTCTCATGCATTGCACGGAACATCAATATGCAACTTTTTACAGAACACCTGTTGTGATTGACCCATGCAGGAGTAATCCCATGTGTAAAAACTAGTGATGTCTCAAGAATTTTATCGGAAAACTGGTATCTCGAGAATGTCATCGAAAAAATGAAAGATGGGAGATAAGGCGAGGAAGAGTGGAGCGTGGTGGTGACTGGTGGTCGGAATGGGTGGAGGCATGGGGATGGACGGCGCCGGCAGGCGGCAGCGGCCACCATTCATGCTAGATTGTTCCAGAGACTTATTCCTTTTTTAATTGCTGAGCAATGAGGTTGCGAGAGATAATGATGTGGAGAGAGGTGCCGGTATCTTTTGTAAAATTATCATAGTTTGCTTTCTATCCTTAGATATAGATCATACGATCTGTATTACAAGATGGCAGGCACACCATCACCACCAACTCGTTTTTTATAAGGGTACAGATGATAAGTTTGCTGACTACTAAAGTAAAGTGGAATTTGTCCATGTTATGCAAGTAAATAAAGGTGATTGTTTATCATACGGGTAAGGTTGGATGAAGGGTGGTAGGAACAAATGCTCCGCCTAGAGCATGTGTGTGTGAGATGGAGGCTTAGTGTGTGTGTGTGTGTGTTTGGGAGAGAGAGAGATGGAGTCTTAGTTTGTGTGTGTGAGAGAGAGAGGGAGAGAGATGGAGTCTTAGTGTGTGTGGGGGGGCGGGCGTGCGTGCTTGCGTGTGTGTGTGTGAGAGAGAGAGAGAGAGAGATGGAGTCCTAGTGTGTGTGTGTGTGTTGGGGGGTGCGTGCGTGTGTGTGTGTGTATCGCGGGGTGCTCTGTGGCGGATGTAATTTAAGTGTGCATGGCTTTCATCATAGAGAGGTGATTTGTATGGTAGAGGCCACCAACGATGGGGTGCGAGAGAGAAAATGCCTGTAGAGAGGGGAGAGAAGGTGTGTGCGCGTGAGAGGAGTCGACTTCGAGAGAACGTGTTTGTTCGAGAGACACCGAGGAAGACTACTATATATCGATGGTGCATGTAGGCGGGAATTAAACTAAGGGATGGTCTTATTGGTTTCAGGGATATACGGGAAGAGTGAGAGGCGGGGGGTAGCTAGAAGGAGATTGTTAAGTGTGAGTGTGTGTTTTACCCATCCAGGCGGAAGTTATGTGCACAAAAGAGGAGAACGATTCGATGTGGCATTAGGATTGAGGGTAATTAACTACGTATGGAGACATAGAGACCTTGAACGTGCATGTGTGAGAGGTATACATGTATACGTGGGATGTGTGTGTGTGCGCGTGCGTGCATGATCGAGATAAAAGAAAGAAGACATAAGTCATAAGATCAACGACATGGGAGAGACGGATCGGTATGACAATATGCATGCATGTGAGAATGCATGGAAGAAGTCCCGACAATTGAGCATGTGTTTTTGTCTTTAACAGATAGTGGCGTGGGCTGGAGCATGCATCTATGGCGAGCAGAGGGAGTGAGGCGCAACGATTGTGCAAAAGAGACCAACCTATAAATGCATATGTATGGAGAGACATATATAGTGTGGGTGATAGGAAGCAAGACTCCGTGCGAGAAAGAAATGTTGACAGAGAAACTACAGATAGATACAAAGATGGAGATGCTAGCTAGAGGGACATCCGCTAGTTTGGGTGTTGGAGATGACCGTCGGGTGGTTCAAAGGGTGAAGTTATATGTGTGTGTGAGAGGGCGCTTGACTACATGTAGAGAGAAACATATGTAGTGTGTGTGATAGGAATCAAGAGTGAGGGCGAGAAAGAAGGTTGATGGAGAAACAGATAAATAGAAATATAAAGATGCTAGCTAGTGTGCGTTAGAGATAGGATTCGAGTGGATCAGAAGGCTGGGTTATGTGTGTGGGTGTGAGAGAGATAGAGAGAGGGTGCGTGTGATTCACATACAAACAGATATCAGAGAGAAATGAGATCCAGAGAGACGGAGTTTTGTGTCTACGAGAGAGAAAGATATTTCACAACGAGAGTGATAGCTAGAGAGACATACGAGGGAACGCAAGATATCTCTAGGGAGAGAGGGTGTGTGTGAGTGACATACAAGAGAACAATGGAGAAATATGAGACCCTGGGAGACAGAGTTTGTGTTTGTGTGTGAGAAAGAGATATTGATGAGGACGAGTCGTAGGTTCTCGTATCTAAGGAGCGAAAGACATCTCTGTATGAGGGGTGTGCGAGTGGCACACATGGGAATAGTAGAGAGAAATGAGACCCCGGGAGACAAAGTTTTGTGTTTGTGTGAGAGAAAGAGATTCCACATGGAGAATCATAGTTAGAGACACATAGCAGGGAGCGAGATATACTTAGAGAGAGATAGAGTGATGAAGTTTGAGGGAGAGAGTACCGTCAGTGTGTTACGAAGATAAAAGATCATTGTCAACATACAGGTAGCACGAGAGATACCTGAGAGACGATGAACGCATATAGGTCCAGAGAGATAGTCCTATATAAGCATGAGTGATAGCTATATGAGATGAATATCTAGATTAAAGGGGATTCAAATATTTAAACTAGAGATCACGACATCGATAATATCATAACGCAAATTGGTGTATCAAACATGCATATTCATTTGAATTTGGGCACACGTGTAATGTTATATAGTTTATCAATATTAGTGATCCATAGATTCTTCAATTACAAAAATGCATGGTTTATATGCAATTAATGTCTAAACAGGATTACACTAACGCATGAAACACACATTAATTGGAGACAATTAGCGAGGAATGCATACATTGGATTTCAACATAAAGTGGTTTCAAATATTTGAAAATCCAAATTGATGGATACAACCTTATGAATCTGAGATCATGCCATTTGTAAACCATATTTATGTATAAATGGTGTTGTGCTTTTGGAAGTATATATAAAAAAATGATGTATATAGAATGTAATTCCAATTGAAAATGGATCCCGCCCGAAAAAAATAGAATACAAACGGGATTCGAATTGAGTTGGCACGGTAAACGTGCACTCTGCAAAATTTGAACGAAGCGGGGAAAGTCGCAGTAACCTCCCGGAACCAAAATCTGCGAGATGGAAATAACTGCTGCCTATCCCTGCCACGCAAAGCCTATATGCTGGATTTCTATAGGTTTCGATAGGGGTAGGTTTGTAATTTCACCCAAATGTGACGTAACCGCCTCTCACCCGGATTCATACACGGTGGCGCCAAAACACAGTGTGTCCTCGCCGAAATCGACTCCCTCCCCAATTCATATTCATACACGGTGGGCGCCAAAAACAAACTATCGTCGGCAAATATTCGGTGCATGCGAGATTACCATCCTATCCCCGACCGACTAGTGTTGTTGTGATGTAGTAGAAATTTGAAATGGGGGCTAAGTTTGTAAATTTCCTCGCATTTGAGACAAGCGCGCCCTGAATACATGGTTCCCCCTTCCTCTCTACCTCCCTTTTCCCCATTCGTACTCCGTGGGCACCAAAACACCCTCTCCACCCCACCCTCCTCCGTCCGCCGCCGTCCGCCACCCCATCCACCGCCGTCCTCCTACACCATGCCGGAGCTGATACCCCGACGGCGCCATCCATTACAAGAGATCGACCACTCTCATCCACGGCTTCGGACTGGGATCCTTGCATCTCGTCCTCTCGCTTCATCCCCGATGTCGTCCACCTTGCCGGCGCCGCTCCTACGACCGTCTCGTCCACCGCGCCCCGCCGCCACCGTCTACCCTCCTAGATCTGCTTCCACGCCGCCGACAGCCATCGCTACCGCAATACCGTCAAATTCTCAGCAGATGCCTACACGATGCCGCACCAGAGGCGGTACTCTTTCGTATCTGCTCAACTTATTTATCGCAGCAAGAAAATAGATCGCCACTGCTTTACTCTGATTTCTTGTCTTGGTTGCAAAGTTGCCTTTGTCCGGTTTGCACCTTTAGATCCGCCATGGCACGCTCAACACCATACTCGCAATGCTTATGGTTTTCCCCTTTTATATTCCACACTAGTTAAATCACAGTAGACTAAATTTCAAAATTGGGTCAGTCGATTTTTCAGAGCTCGCCGGAGATTCGCCGGTGCGATCGAAGGGGCTCGGGTGGTTGTGGGGCCTCGCCGAACAAAGAAAACTCGACGCAGGTGGGGGTGGGGGGTGGGGGTGGCGGAGGAACACAGGCGGTGGGGGCTGGTGGTCCGGCCGGCGGCCCGTGCGGTGTTCTGTATGGGAAGAATCAGAGACGAGGAAGAAGAAGGGTTAGGAGACATAGGATCTTCATCCAAGCGCCTGAAATGGTCGAGAGACAGCTAGGAGTTGCATTCTTAATGTGCTCTAGTTCATCATGTGTGGGCACTACGCAACCAACATTTTATTATCCAAAATCTGCTTGCTCTTCTTTACCATGTTCCTCTTCCGTTCTTCTTTAATATGTACTCTCTCCGTTCCTAAATACAAGTCTTTGTATAGATTCCACCATGGACTACATATGGAGCAAAATGAGTGAATCTACACTCTAAAATGTACCTGGATACATATGTATGTGATCCATAGTGGAAATCTCTACCAAGACTTATATTTTGGAACGGAGGGAGTATGATAGTAGTACAGTATGTTCCTTGTACTAAAGATGAGCAGGGACATTTGCAGTGTAGAGTTCTATACGGTCGGTTGTGATGGACACTTTGAGCCTCTTTGATTCGTAGGATCTTGTAAACATAGGAATAGGGTTTGTAGTGGCCTGCCCACTTGAATCCTATCAGAATAGCAAGGAAATGCAGGGAGCTGTGTCGCCTTTGAGAGTTACATTGATATTAACAGTACCGCACCTTCACTTGAAGAGAGCTGGTATCCGAAGCCTTTCTAGCCGTACCGGCAATACTAGCACATATATTCTAGCAAGTTCCACTTTGCTGATTTTACTCTGATGCTTAAGGTTTTCCGTTATATCTACACTATGATCTGTGTAGCTGCTTTGTGTCGCACTAGCAGCAGTCCACTCTTGAAGCTAAACACTGCAATGACTTACAAAATTGGCACCAAGGCATTGAGTGCCATTCTGGATGCAATGAAACTCATACGCTCCCCACCTGTTGATTCTTGTTCAGAATATCATCCTAATGACTATTCTAACCTCGAGGAGTCAAAGGCAGATGGCCTGTCCTATTCACCCATCAAGGTGCATGTTCTAATTTGGCAATGTTTTATTGATTGCGGGTATCTTGCATATGTTGTCTTGCATTTCTTCTACTTTGTTGCACCGCTATCTGCTTAGTTTACTCATCATATATGTCGAGATGCCATGCCCATCTATTATCAATACATATTCCATCTGTCATCATACCATGTTTTTCCACTCAAATGTTGTTCTTGTGCATCAGACATCAAAAAGGAAGAGGGTGATTGCCGAACCTGAAGGAGCACCAGCAAAGTCCTTGAAAAACGTGGTGGTGCCGGAGAAATCAGACAGCACCCCACTTATATTGGCTGTACAACCAGTGACACAAAACGTAGGACCGACTCCAGCAGACTATACCAATACTTCACTGGCCACACCACTAGCCCCACCACACAGGACCTGCACTCCAGCAAAAGGTATACCGATTTCATTTGCCATAGCACCAGCTGTACCACAGAAAAATCCCACTCCAGCAAAAAGTACAGCAAGTCCACCGGCCGAAGACCTATCCCAACTGCAGAGACGACCAATTCCTGCAGATTGGAACCCCATTCCATTTATTCCCAGTTTAAAAGACAATGCTTTCAATGTTGTTAGGGACTACGTGCATATATTCCCATCATGGGAAGATTATTGTGAAGACAAACACCATTTTCACATCTTCCTGTCCAACTTACGTGTAAGTGCTATTATTCATGGCTATTATTTTCCTGTTTTTTGCTGATTGAACACATCAATGATTTACATTACATTGTTGTAACTAGGCGAGGGTCAATCTGGATAGTCATGACGAGCAAAGCTTGCTTGTGCTTTTCAAGGAAGCATTGTAGCAGTATCGGTGTTACCTGAGGAAATCACACTTTGATGGCAAGTCTATAAACGAATTTCCGGTGAAGTCTCCTGTGCTAAATTTAGAAGACATTGAATGGAAAAACCTTGTTATGCACTGGTCTCGTTCCCAAGATGAGGTACTGTCTATGAAATCACATGACAATTTCAACTTCTACTTTTTCGCATGTGCCTTATGGATCTTTTTTGCAGGAAATCTGCTCGAAGAAGAATTCTGGTTTGACAAGAACGACAGGATATCGCAAATATGCTGCCCGCTGCTTTGCTCTTGTTAGTACCTGTTGTCCTGTATCACTGTACTTGCATACATACCTGGTTCATTATGTGACAGCAGTATGCATGATAGCTTGCTTATCAATTGTTCGCTCCAAATTATCTGATCTGTATGAATGGTTACATTAGTGTAGAATATATCCAATGCCAATGTTTTTTTATCTCTGCATTGTTCTTGTAAGTACATGTTGTCCTTTATCAGTGTACTTATAATGACAGGTAGTTGTTCATGTACCATCACTCTGCAGCTTATTTTCCTTTGCCCTCCATTTTCTACACATCAGATCTATATTTACTCTTACCATAAGGTTGGTACTGAAGAAGTTTAGCTGTGCATTGCTCTTGGCTGTACCTTTTGCTTGTATCGCTGCACTTACATTTATAGCTACTTGGTTATGTAGCATCACTCTTCATCTTATCTTAAATATTCTCCATTTTTTCGTATATTATCACATCTATATTTACTCTTAACAAAATGTAGAATAAAGGCAATGCTTTTGAAGAAGATTCTGTGGTAAACTTCTTGAATTGCCCCCCCCCATCAGCATGGACAAGGCCTTTATAGAGCCTGTCTTCACCAATAATGTAAGTTTGTCCATCTCAAGCCTTCAAACTTTGTTGTATATATTTGGTTAGGCATGACTGCAACAGCTGTTTATTTTTTGTGTTTGCATCAAATTGCTTGTTTAAAGTTTATTATATGTAGTTCATAAACAAAAGTCCATCCTTTCTCAATTTAAGTTTTCAGTTGTACAACCAAGTTCCTTCTTCATACCATGTAAATTAAACTATACAGAGCAAGTGATCTTCTTTTTCACTGCATGTCTGCTTCTGTTTTTCATCTGTAATCCAGTGGTGTGGTGAACCTACCCACTACAACACAATGTCATATTCTACAATGTCTTAACTATGAAAAATGTCATATCATTCTACTATTATTTAAACCGTCTCTTTATTTGCCAATCTGAAATGGTATAAATTGATAGCACACTAACCATTGATACTTATGAGTTCTTGATTTGTAATCCAGTGGTGTCGTGAAGCTGCCAACTCCTTCACAATGTTATTTCCTGCCATGTCTTGACCTGAACAATAACATATTGTGTTAATGCAAATTTAAACCGTGTCACTTTATTCGTCAGTAAAAAATGTGATGAATTGTCAGCACTGATACTTTTATGTGCAAAACCTGTCATCTGGCTGCTTGTTTATCTTTTAGAGTGAGGAAGATATAAGTGTTGAACAAGCGCAGTCTCATTATCCTGCTCAGCTGCTTGCGCTGCAGCTCCCCAGCAGGGCTAACCTTTATTGAACTATATTGAAGTGTTGTCGGTTTTGTATATTATTTTGTCGGCATGTTTATTTGCATTGGTGGCGATCTTTGATGCCCAGTGTATGTAATCTGCTATCTGCTTGTGCTTTATTATCATAGTGGTGAACTTTGATGCCCAATGGATGTAATATGTCGTAATTTCTTTATTGTATAGTATAGGTTTTTTCTTATTCACGATGCTGCAGTTATTTTACTGTGTATATATCATGTCTTCGCAGTAAACCGGCCAAACCATAAAATTACGGTACATAATCGGGCCGTCATGCAATCACGATGTAGGTTGGGCTTGAAACGTGCCGATCAGCTCACGGGCCGGCAACAACCCAAAATGAACCCCGACCCATGATTGTGCGAATCAAATCACGGGCTTTTAACAGGCCGAAAAATTGTCTCGATCCTTGTTTGGCCCAATCAGATATCGGCTGCGAGCAGGCCGGATGCAAACCGGGCCGTAGTTAGGCCCAACTATATAACGGGCTTTTAACAGGCTGAAATTAATATAGGGCCGAAATGTTAAACAGGTCCTTAACAGGCCAAAACTAATATCAGGCCGAATTACTAAGTGGGCCTTTAGCAAGTGGGCCCAAAAGCATAGTGTCCAGTTGACGGGCCGAATCTGATATGGGCCATAATTAGGCCCAAAACCTCTTAAAGGGCCGGACCTGATCTGGGCCGTAATTTGGCCCAGAACGTGGTAGGCTTTTAACGGGCCGGATCTCACACTACTAGGAAAAGGGCTATAAATGAAATTGACACTAATGGCGCACCAGACAACTGGTGCGCCACTACTATATACTAATGGCGCACCATGTGCTGATGCGCCATTAGTGTGGAAGACACTAATGGCGCACCAGACACACGGTGCGCCACTAGTAACAATTTTTTTTTCATTTTTCCAAACATACTAATGGCGCATCCAGGCAAAGTGCGCCATTATTAGTTCTAACTAGTAATGGCGCACCAGCCACACAGTGCGCCACTACTGTATTTTTTATTTTTTTTTGCAAAACTACTAATGGCGCACCATGGCATAGTGCGCCATTACTAGTTTAAACTAGTAATGGCGCACTACGCAATGGTGCGCCATTACTGTGTGTGTATATATATATATATATATATATATATTATTTTTTATTTTTTTGCAAAACTACTAATGGCGTACCACTAATGGCGCATGTGTGGGTGGTACGCCATTAGTAACCTGGGACCAGCTAGATATTTTGGAGAGCCACACCTACACACTCACTTTCCCCACTTCATTCCCTCCACCTCCTTCTCCAAGCTTGTCAGCTGCCTCCTCCTCCTCACCTCATTTGCACCATAGATTCATCAAAATTAAGTGGTTAAATTACCTTTTTAATAGGTAAGTAAGGGGAAAGCTATCTTTATGTTGTAGATCTACTTTTTTTTCCCTAGCTCGCTCCAACAACATGCACATGCACTTTTTATGGCCTAGCTAGATCTATGTATGTTTGTGGTGTTGCATATGTTTGTGGTGTTGCATATGTTTGTGGTGTTGCATATATGTTTGTGTTTGCAGGTACAGTATTTGAAATGCGGTACTTGCCAATATTTTGCCGGAATGTTGATTCATTTCCGTTCGGCGAGAATTTTGGCACTATGCATTCTTTTTGGTCCTATTTTTAGGGAAAGTCATGCCAAAATTTATCTTGGTTCTAAAATATCGTTTTGCTCTACCCCGTAGGCGACCGAAGGCATCATGAATAGGTTTTTGAGCTCCGCGAAGGCCGAGATGCTTCAAAAGAATGAGACGGAGATAAGATGTCCGTGTCGAAGATGCAAGCTGGATAGCCTTATTGCGGACCCGGATTCTGGGCAGGTGCGGGACCACCTGCTCTTGCATGGTTTCATGGATGGCTATTGGTGGAAAGGTGATGAAGATGACTATGAAGTCGTCCATGGGGGCCGGGCAAGAAATGAGGAAGGGCAGCAAGACAACCACCGCGGCTCGGGCGGGCGAGAAGACGAAGAATCTCCAGGACATGATCACGACGGTGATGCTGTACACAGTCATCATGTAGAAGATGCCGGACATGATGATGAGGAAGATCAAGACGAAGGGCATGATCATGAAGATGAAGATGCTAGAGCAGACGACGATGGAGGCTGGGTGCAGGACCCTCATATTCAAGAGCTGCTTCTCAAGCAGATGGATAACGCAAGAGCTGCCGCCCGAGAGAAAGCCAAGCTGGATCAACTAGAGATAGACGCGGTTACTCCATTGTATGAAGGATACAGGCCCGAGGATACCCGCCTGAAAGTAACGCTCATGGCTCTGGAGATGAAGGTAAAACACAAAATGACCGACGCATGCTTTGACGAGAACATGTCATTCTGGCACGAACGTCTTCCCAAGGGGAACAAGTGCCCTACTAGTTTTGAGGAGGCGAAGAAAATCATGTGTCCTCTAGATTTACCGCACGTGAAATACCATGTGTGCATGAACAATTGCATCATTTATCGAGACGAGCATGCGGAGTCTACCATATGTCCGGTGTGCGGCGTTACTCGATACAAGAAGAGGAAGAAAGCTCCTCGAAAAGTGGTGTGGTACTTTCTGATCACTCCTCGTCTGCAGCGGTATTTCGCGGACCCTAAGGTAGCAAAGCTCCTGCGTTGGCACGCGGATAGGGAGGAGAAGAAGCGGGAAGATGACGGAAATTATCCGGAGATAAATAAAAAAGACAAGATGCTGAGTCACCCTAAGGATGCGAGCCAGTGGAAAGCGTTGAACTTCGAAGACCCAGAATTTGGGAACGATCCAAGGAACATCATGTTGGGCGCGAGCACCGATGGAGTCAATCCGTTTGGCAGCCAGAGAAGCACACATAGCACCTGGCCTGTGTTTGTGTGGATGTACAACCTGCATGAAGAGGAAGTACATTCACATGAGTATGCTAATTGAAGGGCCGAAACAACCAGGGAACGACATCAATCTGTATCTGGGGCTGCTGAAAGAGGAGCTAGACACGCTGTGGAAAATGCCAGCCAATACGTGGGACGCCGCGGAGAAAGAATATTTCCCTATGAGAGCCGCACTGCTCACGACGGTGCACGACTATCTCGGTTACGGATATCTCACGGGGCAGGTTGTCCATGGATTTTCTGGATGCGTTAGGTGCATGGATGACACAACGTATCGCCAGCTAGATAGAGATCCCAGGTGTTCGAAAACCATGTTCATGGGACATCAAAGGTGGCTTCGCAACGATGACCCGTGGAGGAAACGCAAGGATCTGTTCGATGGTGAAACCGAACCCCGAAGACGCCCGCGTACGAGGAGCGGCGAGGAAATAGACGAGTTGTTGAAAAATTGGAAAGATTGCCCACTGCCGGGAAAGAAGCAAAAGGCGCCAGAGCCGGGAAAGAAGCGAAAGGCGCCAGAGCCGTTGATGAAGGTATGGAAAACGAGGTCTGTTTTCTGGGACTTGCCGTACTGGAAGATCCACCGTGTGCCTCACAGCCTTGATGTCATGCATATCACGAAGAACGTGTGCAAGAGTCTTCTTGGTACCCTGCTCAACATGCCAGAGAGGACCAAAGATGGGCCGAAAGCAAGGGCAGACTTGAAATCAATGGGCATCAGGCAGGAGCTTCACGCTAATGATGATGATGATGATAATGATGATGATGAGGCGAAGCAGGACACAGAAAGTCGTCGCAAAGGCAAAAAGGCCAAGAAGACCGGAAATGACTACCCTCCCGCGTGCTTCACTCTAAGTCAGGAGGAGATCGAGCAGTTATTCACCTACCTCGTAGGAGTAAAACTTCCTTACGGTTATGCGGGGAAGATAAGCAGATACCTAGACCCAGCGAAGCAGAAGTTCAGTGGGATGAAGTCTCACGACTGTCACGTGCTGATAATGCAGATACTTCCAGTTGCAATCCGTGGGATCATGGACGCGCATGTCCGTGAAACGCTATTTGGCCTATGCAACTTTTTCGACGTCATCTCTCGAAAGTCGGTTGGCGTGAGGCAACTCAGAAGGCTACATGAAGAGATCGTGGTGATACTATGTGAGCTTGAGATGTACTTCCCGCCCGCATTCTTCGATGTTATGGTGCATCTCCTGGTCCATATCGTGGAGGATATCATCCAACTCGGGCCGACGTTCCTGCACAACATGATGCCGTTCGAAAGGATGAATGATGTCATCAAAGGATACGTTCGCAACATGTCACGTCCAGAGGGAAGTATAGCCAGGGGCTTTCTGACCGAAGAGTGCATCTCCTACTGCACAAATTATCTAGGCATCGAGAACCCCGTTGGTCTGCCCGTCAACAGGCACCTCGGCCGGCTCACTGGATGGGGTCGCCGTGAGGGTCGCCGCGAAATGCATGTCGACTTCGAGGGTCGATTCGCCGACTTTGAAAGAGCAAACCTAGTCGCTCTACAACACATAGACGTGGTCGATCCTTGGGTGGTAGAGCACAAAACCTTTATTGAGAAGACGTACAATGACTGAGGCCAACAGAGGATGGACGGAGATATAATCAAAGAGCACAACTCATGTTTCACGTGTTGGTTCAAGCAGAAGCTTCTGTCGTACCCTTTACATGAGGATTCTTCCGCAGAAGAACAACTCATATTCGCCTTGTCACAGGGCGCCGAGCACAACCTGATGACCTATGAGGCGTACGATATCAACGGCTACACATTCTACACCGAGGACAAGGACATGAAGAGCGATGGTTATCAGAACTCCGGGGTAACGATGGAATCCTACACCGGTAACGACAAGGACAGATACTACAGAAGGATCGAGGAGATCTGGGAGCTGAGATACGCTGGAGAGAAGGTCCCGGTGTTCCGTGTCAGATGGGCCAAGAGCGTCCTAAAAGAAGACCGGTATTTCACCACCATGGTTATACCCGAAGCCAAATCCAAGACCGCGGGCGCAAACGTCACTGCGAAAAATGAGCCATGGGTACTGGCTTCCCAAGTGGACCAATGCTTCTTCATTACCGACCCGTCAAAGCCCAGTCGTGTTGTCGTGAGGAGAGGCAAAAGGAAGATCATCGGAATGGATGGAGTAGCCAATGAGCCAGACTTCGACAAGTATGGCGACCCGAAGATCGAACATGACGACGACGATGAAGTAGCAGCATACACCACAAGAAGAAGCAGGACCACCCTACCTAAAGGACGTCCGTTCCACAGAAGAACTCCATTTGCGAAAAAGAAGGGCAAGAAGATTGTGAACAGATAGCTAGCTAGCTAAGATCGATTGTATTTAAATTGTAGTCTTCATTTCTCGATTGTATTTCATGGGCACTTTTTAAACTATCATGAATATTTTAAATTTCATGGGCACTTTTTGAATTCATGAAAAAATATTGAATATTCATGAGGACACTCGATCTCAATCCCCCTCCATCTCGATCACTATCCCCCCTCGCCAGATCCCCCTTGCCAGATCCCCCTCGCCGCCGAGCACCCCCCGCACCCTCCCCCGCTCCACCGCCGACGACGACCCCCGCACCCTCCCCCACTCCACCGTCACAAATGAATGCAACTAAAAATCCAAAAAAACAAATTTGATTATATTTTCAAAAAACAAATTTGATTATATTTTCAAATAACAAATTTGATGATATTTTTTATATTCATAAATATTTTCAAATAACAAATCTGATGATATTTTCTAAAAAATTATTACTTTTTTTATAAAAATTTATTATTGTTTCATATTCATATTCATTTTCTAAAAAAATATTAGATGCAACAAAATAATAATAATAATAATAAATCTTACTTATGGCGCACGGCTGGCTGGTGCGCCATTGCTATCTAAAAAAAGAATTCTTATGGCCCACGGCTGGCTGGTGCGCCATTGCTATCTAAAAAAAGAATACTTATGGCGCACGGTCCCGCTAGTGCGCCATTGCTATGAAAAAAAACATTATAATGGTGCACCACCAGGGGGTGCGCCATTAGTAATCTTCCCCCATCCATCCACTTCGTCTCTCCCTCGTCCCTCCCTCTCGCCAGACACTTCGTCCCTCTCCCTCCACCGCGCCGCTCCCTCCCTCGTCCCTCCCTCCACCGCGCCACCGCCGCCGCTGCCCCGACCCACTGCGCCGCAGCCGTCCACGTGCCCTCGCCG
>NC_041382.1:465174647-465193518 GCF_002162155.2 Triticum dicoccoides | reverse complement strand
GCACCGCCTCCCTCGCCTCCCTCAAAACCCTAGAAACCCGTCGGAGATTTGGAGCCTCGGAGCCGCCGGAGACTTGGAGCCTCGGAGCCGCCCCACGTCCACCAGGAGAGGAGGCCCCACGTCCACCAGGAGAGGAGGCCCGCGACCTCCCCACCGTCTATCCCCGCCTCCCCCAAGATCGCCGTCTCCGCCCTCCGTCGTCTCCGCTCCGGCCACCACCTCATCATGGTCAGGTAACCCTCCTCCCTCTGCCTCTCTTCTCCTCTCTTCCTCCTCTCCTTAGCTAGTAGTGTATAATAATGGGAATTGGAGCTCATTAAGTTAGCCATGGTTGGGTGTTGGTAGATTCAGGTGCAAGCTCTCGTGATTTTGTTTACTTCTATACTAGTACTACTCTCCATTGAGTAAACCCTAGATCAATTGGGCCACACACATTAAATAATATGGAACCATTGGGTTAACCCGAACCTAATTTTTTGATGGTGCATTAGGAGGATCAGGAGGCAAGTTGCAGTGCTGCAAGTGGCAAGAAGAAGAGCAGCAAGCATTAGATGCTTGCACTCCTGCTCTTATTTTCTTTTGAAGCAAAGTTTTTTTCCTAGCTGGAATAACACAGTAAAAAAGAAGTGTCTGAACAAGTTGTTGCTTTTTGCTACGAATGTGCAGGTGTTCCTGGGCTGAGGGAGAGGATAGAGGCAGGAGGAGGAGAAGAGCACCTGGACCAGAGGTGAGAATGAATGAGCTGGTGTTTAAACCATGGCTAACTTAATTTATGTTTGGGGTTGGAGCTGGGAAAGAGAGACAAAGGGATAGGAGGGGGGGAGGGGAAAGAGAAATGTTTATTTTAGGGTTTAATTAGACTCAAGATTCTGGTGTTTAACCCTGTTGTGTTGCTTCTAGAAATAATATAAAAGCTGTGAAAAAGAAATCTGTGGAGTTGGCACTTTACATAAGGTTGTAGATCATTGTAGTGTCCTAATGTCTAAGACTATTGCATTGGAGGTTCATCTTGCCAACATATCAGAACTTGCAAACATTTTATTACTTGTTGCATTGGAGGTTCATCTTGTCTTGAGGTAAACAAATCAGCATTGGAGGCTCATCTTTGAGGCTCATCTTTATTACATATCAGAACTTGCAAACAAATCTGTGAAAGACTTGTATAGTTGCTGGGTTTTGTCTCCGACCATTGTGTCGTGATGAATTTGCAGGTACCCCGAGAGGCCCTTGAGTTTACCGGAATGTCGATTAACTTCCGTTCTGGCAAATTCGGGTACTCCATATGTCCTATTTTCAGCAAAGGTCATGCTGAAATTTTTCGTGAATTTTAGCATGACTTTACTAAAAATAGGACATATGGGGTACTTGCGACTAATTCATGGGCCGGGATATCTTAGTACTTAGTTAAGTAGGATCAACTGCCCCGCCATTCTTGTTGCATTAAACCATAGGTGGCAATAGAGCCAAGTGATTAGGCCCAACTTAGAATTCTCCTTAGCATCAATAAACCCTAGATGATAAACCCAACATAGGTGGCAATAGAGCCAAGTGATTAGTGCCAAGTGATTAGGCCCAACCTAGGGTGCCTTGGCATCGATAAACCCTAAATGATGAAAACTTAACTTGGCTTCTATAGGGTGCCTCGATGACGATGAGAACCTAAATGATGTACGCTTAGGCTTTTAGGGTGCCTCGGCGTCGACAAACCCTAAATGATAAAAGCTTAGCTTTTAGGATGCCTCGTTGTTGAAAAACCCTAAATGATGAGACCATGATCTTGTTCCTTGACAATAACCAACTTTTTGACCAAATTTTTTTCCTATTTAGAGCGAAACATGGCCCACAATGATGAGGCCGGCGGTTTGGGCGACAAGCAATTCTGGGAGCTGTCCCAGGAGTTGGAGGAAGAACCTCACCGCTATGAGGACGTCGCGGAAGACACCGATCCTGACTACACAACCCCTAGTGGCGTCGGATATGACACCACTGATGATGGCGCCGCGGATGCCACCACTGATGATGGCGGCGCACGCACAGATGGCAGCCAACCGAAGAGGCAACGGAAGGACCGGCGCCCGAGCGTGCTCGGCACCGTCAGGGAGGAATTTACTGAAGTGAACTCCGACGGGCATCCGACAGCGCCCAAACACATAGTCAATGGGTACTCGGTTCAGCTCGGGTGCATTCTCCGGAGCATCGTCTCGATCAACACCGAGAACCTAAGGCATAAGGACCGAGGGAATTTGCGCAGCCTCCTCTTCACGAAGCTGCACGAACGATACAAGTTCCCCACTGAGTTTGCAGACACACGCCTCTCAGGGAATAAAGTGAACGGTCCCGCCCTCACGAGGATGAGCACGGCCCTGTCTACTTGGAAAAGCACGATGAAGGCAATGATTGATAAAGGTGATAGTTATGAGAAGATCAAGGCGAAATATCCTTTGATGAGCGAAGATGACTACAAGGAGTTCAAGATCAAGTGCGAGAGCAGCGCAACCTCCGAATCAAGTAAGTGGGGGAAAGAAATGCGGAAGTTGAACTTAGGGGTCCACCAACTCGGTCCCAGCGGTTACAGAGTGGCAGAGCCTATATGGGACAAGGAGGATGCAGAGCGTGCCGAGCAAGGCCTACCGCCCCGCTTCGAGAAATACCGTGACAAGCAGACCAGGAACTTTCTTAGAGCCCGGTACAAGGAGGACCCGGTAACAAAGGAGCTTACCACGGATCCGAAGACCAGGGCGCTTGAGCTAGTTCTGGTAAGGAATACATCCCCCATGTAATTAGCTCCATATGGTTGCATTCTAATTAATCCCTAATATTTCTAAATGGTTCACGTTCCTTCCCCAGGACAATGAAAGCAGTAGCACGAGGTCAACCCAGAGCTCCCCTTTTGACACCCCTTTAAATAGGGCGTTGAACGTAATGAAAAACAAGGATAAGCTCAGTAAGCCGACGTCAGCTGGTCGTGTGGCCGGCAAAGGCTTGTCCACAAAATGGTCATCATACTACACCGCTGGTGGGCGAAAGGAGAAAAAGACCAGCTCGGAAAGCCAGTCGCGCGAGGTTGAAGCACTCAAGGCACAAGTGGCACGGATTCCGGAGATTGTCCAAGAGCAAGTGCAACAACAACTGGGAATGATGCTCAACGCCATGGTGCCTACGTTGATTTATCGGGTGACGACGTGGATTGCGGGCGGCCAATAGGGGCCTCCCCCGGTTCCCAGCTTCACGGCCAGCAACTCGCACAACGCGTAGGCGGCGCCATTGGTGTCTCCGGCGGCGCCATTGGTGTCTCTGGCGGCGCCATTGGTGTCTCCGGCGGAGGCGGTATTCGTGTCTCTGGCGCCGGCACGGGCATTGGAGCTTAATGCACCCGGGTGTACGCCGGTCGGCACCTCGCCAGCAAGCGGCCCCTCCGTTAGTTGCACGCCCGCCGTTGGCGGTGCCTCGACATTAGCCGAGCTCGACGGCATCACGATAACTAAGCCTCTCGGCCGATGACTTCATCTCCTTGCCTTTGACTAGGCATCCCTGACGCCCTACATGTTTTCGCAGGGCACCGCCGATGTTCCTTGCACTCTCCTACACTTCGTGGGCGGCGAGTTGGTCGATGTCGCCAAGGGCAAAATCGTTCAACCGGGAAACCCCGTGTTCCACGGTAATCCGATGCCACCCACAGTGTATAGGGTTGAAGTGGTTCGGGTGCTGCCAGGCTGCGACGAGCTGTTACCTCCGATTCGACCCGCTGGGGCTGACGAAGAAGATGACATGACCCTCAGCGCCTGCGTAAGCTGGCCCCTGCTTTGGACGAAGAGCTAGATCCGTTTGGGGGCGGGGGACACCACCCCACAGACAAGACCGCCAGTCGTGTCAGCGCCAAGCCATGGCAAGAACGCCGCAACCCTATTGGACATGTCGGACATCCCTATGGCACAGGATCCGGACATGCATATGGCACATGATCCGGACAACGACGACAACGGCGATGGTACATTTACCAACGTTGATAAGTACTTCGCCGAATATGGGTACGGTGACGAGTTCTGCAGGCCTCCTTCTCAAGAACCCAACCAAGACGATCGCGATCTAGCTGGTACGACGGAGAAACCCAATTGCAACAGGCATCGTCTGGCGTTCAGTTCTCAGGAGACGCCTCCAGCTGCCGCCTTCACCGAGCCTCAGATAGCTGAGGTGCGAAATATTATCAGCCCCAACATGCTCAATAAGGCGGTCTGTGAGCAGAACTCGGTCCCATTACAGGAGATCAAGAAGAAGGGACGAAAACGAAAGGCTAAAAAGGGCGCTGCGAGCCAGCCAGCACCGAGTACGATCCGTGCTCGGGACGGGCCACCTTCACCTAAGGATATCTCGAGGAGGGTGCATGTGGCGGGTAGGGCGATGCTACCGACAAATATGCTCAATGTTGCAACCGGTGCTATGCGGAGTCTGCATGACAGTGTTCTTTCTTTAGAGAAGCGGCGTCTCAGAGAGAATGATGTGGCATACCCGGTTTTCGTGGCCAAGGTGCCAGAGGGCAAGGGCTTTGTGGATGGTGCCATCGGGGGTACAATCGTCCTGCGGTTTGATGACATTTTTTCTATGTTTAACCTTCATCCGCTGCACTACACCTTCGTTTGGCTGTTTTTGCTGAGTATGGAGATGCGGATCATTAGAGACAAGACCCCGGACATCGTGATAGTCGACCCCTTCTACATGTGTGCCAAGCTCTTGGGCAGCCCTGGGGACCGCCAAGTCGCGAGTTCACACCTCGAAGGCGTCATTCTGGCAAACCCAGATAAGGATAACTTCCTCGTGTCTTACTTTCCCGAGTAAGTCATCCCTTAACCGCCCCGAAACAAAAGATTTCTTAGATTTCGATCGTTCTTTCTTTTTTCTAACATTTCGTGTTCTGTGCAGTGAAACACATTGCACACTCATCCTCTTAAGCCCGAAATATTCCATGGCCACGTATTTCGACCCGAACCATGACTCCAAGATAGACTACACAAATATCAAGAAAGTTCTTGATGATGTTCTCCCCGGCTACGCCAAATCTGGAGGCACCTTCACCAGGCCAGTTCGTAGGTACGGCAGGCACGTGTTCGCCCACAATACTAAGTTCTGCTGCGTCAAGCAGCTGCCTGGCAGTCAGAAGGATGCCTACTACACCCTCCATCACATGCGGGTGATCGTACGGGACCATCATCACCTTCTGCTACCAGATAATCTCAAAGATTGGGCCGCGAGCTTGTCGGCAATCCAGGACGCGGACATCAGACAAGAATTCTTTCGCATCCAGTCGGAGTTAGCGGAAATCATCCATCAAGATGTTCTTCATACCTCGGGGCAGTTCTACCTCAGATATCAACCGTCCAACAGTGAGATAGACACAACGCTACAAATGCAGGCTGACAACGCCCGCGATTTCATGACCATCACAACAGACGGCGGCTTCATCCACGCTCCGGTCCCATGAGTCGAGTCGAAAGTAGTGATGCTATGTGTAGTTCTGAAAAATTGATTGACTCATGTTGTAATTAAAATTTAATGAATTGTATGTCTCTTTGGTTTGGACAGTCGTTCAACTTAGATGTAATCGATGCTATTTATTAGTAGGACCATGAATCGTGCTATTAATGTCTTGCTTTTCTCTTCTGATCCTTTTGTTGCATACTTATATATTGCTTATGTATTGTATGTTGTTTGGCTTGTGCATGGAGATGCCGTCGTATGTCGTGTACAAGGGTAAGGTTCCCGGAGTCTACGACGACTGGGAGGAGTGTCGGAGACAGGTTCACCGCTTCAGCGGTAACGGTTACAAAGGGAACACCACTAGGGCGGAGGCGGAATCTAGATACGCCCGCTATCTAGCGGGAGAGAGGAGGGAGCGTTGGAGGAACCGGATGAAGACCAGTTTCATCGCGATGATGCTCATCGTGATGACCGCAGCTCTCTTCTATGTGATGGTAGTTTAGATGATCGATATCGACTTGTAATGTAAAGACAAACTCGCTACTCGCGGTCTCGAGACTTGTAATGTTTTATCTTTGTTCGGTCTTTTGAATTCGGAGACTAATATGATGAATTGTATTCGGAGACTAATCTTCTATTGTATTCGATGAATCTACTGTTGCTGTGTGCTGTTGTCTATATTCTATCCAATTATATATTTTGTAACCTGTGCAAAAATCAGAAAAGTAAAAAAAAACTAATATTCATACTAATGGCGCATCACCTCAAAGTGCGCCATTAGTATGCCAAAGGACACTAATGGCGCATCACTACATAGTGCGCCATTAGTATGCCAAAGGATACTAATGGCGCATCACCCCACAGTGCGCCATTAGTATGCCAAAGCACGTGGGTAAATATGGCCCCCTGGGAGGCATACTAATGGCGCATGGTGGTCTATACTAATGGCGCACGGCGTGGTGCGCCATTAGTATACCAGATACTAATGGCGCACCAGTGGTGCGCCATTAGTAAAAAATACTAGTGGTGCACCAGTAGTGCGCCATTAGTAGGCAAAACTGGTGCGCCACTAGTAGGCCTTTTCCTAGTAGTGTCATATGGGCCACTATTAGGCCCGGAGCGTGGCAGGCCATTAATAGACCGTATCAAATATGGGCCGACATTTGGCACAAAACATGGCAGCCAGTTAACGGGCTGGCCTACTAAGGTCCTCAAAATCTTGTGGGCCTACAGCTGGGCCGGCCCATTAATGTGGGCGAAATCTCGTGGGCCTTTAGCTAGGCCGGCCCATTATGATCCGCAAGAATTTTGTGGGCCTTTACCTGGGCCGGCCTATTATGGCACACAAAAATCTTGTGGGCCTTTACCTGGGCTGGCCCATGATGGCCCATGAAATCTTGTGGGCCTTTAGCTGGGCCAGCCCATTATGGTCCACAAAATCTCGCGGGCCTTTAGTTGGGCCGGCCCATTATGGTCCGCAAAATCTTGTGGGCCTTTAGTTGGGCCAGCCCATTTAAACTTGTTGGGCCGTGCCACGTGTCGACGTATCATAGGCGCCTTCTGTCCAGTGAGTGGATGACATCTGTCCCGACGATGAGCCGACACCTGTTTCCTCTAGCCAATGATGATTTTACACGTGGAAAATCCCCATTGGTCGGGGCTATTAACGGGTTATCGGATCCAAAACCTGACCCGATAGCTTAACGGCGTTCTGTTACGGTGGATTCCACGTGTCGGTCACCCTTGACGAAAGCACTTCTGTGACGCGCGATTTATCGTCATGGAAGTGGACACTTGCGTGATGATAATTTTGGTAATGTCATGGAACACTTCTACGACAGCACAGGTATGACTATCTTGATTCTGTCATAAATTTGTCATGGATGTACATGCATGACAAAAAAAGTGACCTACTGTGACAAACACATATCATCACGGAAGTGTATTTTTTTGTAGTGCCCCCCGAGCGGGCCCTCCACCCTCGTGGGGCCCACGTTGCTCCACCGACGTACTCCTTCCTCCTATATATACCTACGTACCCCCAAACTACCACACACGGAGCCAAAACCCTAGTTCCACCGCCGTAACTTTCTGTATCCACGCGATCCCATCTTGGGGCCTTTTCCGGAGCTCCGCTGGAGGGGGTATCGATCACGGAGGGCTTCTACATCAACACCATAGCCTCTCTGATGAAGTGTAAGTAGTTTACTTCAGAACTTCGGGTCCATAGTTATTAGCTAGATGGCTTCTTCTCTCTTTTTGGATCTCAATATAAAGTTCTCCCCCTCTATTGTGGAGATCTATTCAATGTAATTTTCTTTTGCGGTGTGTTTGTTGAGACCGATGAATTGTGGGTTTATGATCAAGTTTATCTATGAACAATATTTGAATCTTCTCTAAATTCTTTTATGTATGATTGTTTATCTTTGCAAGTCTCTTCGAATTATCAGTTTGGTTTGGCCTACTAGATTGATCTTTCTTGCAATGGGAGAAGTGCTTAGCTTTGGGTTCAATCTTGCGGTGTCCTTTCCCAGTGACAGTAGGGGCAGCAAGGCACGTATTGTATTGTTGCCATCGAGGATAATAAGATGGAGTTTATATCATATTGCATGAGTTTATCCCTCTACATCATGTCATCTTGCTTAAAGCGTTACTCTGTTCTCTTGAACTTAATACTCTAGATGCATGCTGGATAGCGGTCGATGTGTGGAGTAATAGTAGTAGATGCAGATAGGAGTCGGTCTACTTGTCTCGGACGTGATGCCTATATACATGATCATACCTAGATATTCTCATAAGTATGCTCAATTCTGTCAATTGCTCAACAGTAATTTGTTCACCCACCGTAATACTTATGCTCTCGAGAGAAGCCACTAGTCAAACCTATGGCCCCGGGGTCTATTTTCCATCATATTAATCTTCCAATACTTAGTTATTTCCTTTGCTATTTATTTTTACTTGCATCTTTATTTCTCTTTATCATAAAAATACCAAAAATATTATCTTATAATATCTATCATATCTCACTTACGTAAGTGACCGTGAAGGGATTGACAACCCCTTTATCGCGTTGGTTGCGAGGAGTTTATT
This sequence comes from Triticum dicoccoides, assembly GCF_002162155.2. NCBI lineage: Eukaryota > Viridiplantae > Streptophyta > Magnoliopsida > Poales > Poaceae > Triticum > Triticum dicoccoides. The sequence continues at coordinate 465,184,956 of NC_041382.1, read as the reverse complement.
TGTTTGTGTAGTTGCAAGGGACTCGTGTGTGGCCTCCTACTGAATTGATACCTTGGTTCTCAAAAACTAAGGGAAATACTTAAGCTGCTCTGCTGCATCACCCTTTCTTCTTCAAGGGAAAACCAACGCAGTGCTCAAGAGGTAGCAAGAAGGATTTCCGGCGCCATTTCTGGGGAGGCTTACGCAAACTCAAGTCAAGATTTAAACTCCCGACAACGAGCCATTTCTGGCGCCGTTGCCGGGGAGTCTATGCAAAAGTCAACATGCCAAGTACCCATCACAAACCCTTATCTCCCACATTACATTATTTGCCATTTACCTCTCGTTTCCTCCCCCCCCCCCACTTCACCCTTGCTGTTTTATTCGCCCTCTCTCTCTCCATCCTCCTCCTCTTTCTCTATTCACCTCTTTTTGCCCATCTCTTGTTTGCTTGTGTGTTGGATTGCTTGCTTGTCACGATGGCTCAAGATAATACCAAATTGTGTGACTTTACTAATACCAACAACAATGATTTTATTAGCACTCCGATTGCTCCTCTTACCAATGCTGAATCTTGTGAAATTAATGCCGCTTTGCTGAATCTTGGCATGAAAGATCTGTTTTCCGGCCTTCCTAGTGAAGATGTCGCTACCCATCTAAACAACTTTGTTGATTTATGTGATATGCAAAAGAATAAAGATGTGGATAATGATATTGTTAAATTGAAGATATTTCCTTTTTCTCTTAGAGATTGTGCTAAAGCTTGGTTTTCGTCTTTGCCTAAAAATAGTATTAATTCATGGAATAAGTGCAAAGATGTTTTTATCTCTAAGTATGTTCCTCCCGCTAAGATCATCTCTCTTAGAAACGATATTATGAATTTTAAGCAACTTGATCACGAACATGCTGCACAAGCTTGGGAGAGGATGAAATTAACGATACGTAATTACCCTACACATGGTTTGAATTTATGGATGATTATACAAAACTTTTATGTCGAATTGAATTTTGATTCTAGAAACCTTTTAGATTCGGCCGCGGGAGGCACTTTTATGGAAATCACTTTAGGAGAAGCTAATAAACTCCTAGATAATATTATGGTTAATTATTCTCAATGGCACACCAAAAGATCTACTAATAAGAAAGTGCATGCGATAGAAGAAATTAATGTTTTGAGCGGAAAGATGGATGAACTTATGAAATTATTTGCTACTAAAAGTGTTTCTTCTGATTCTAATGATATGCCTTTGTCTACTTTGATTGAGAATAAAAATGAATCTCTGGATGTGAATTTTGTTGGTAGGAATAATTTTGGTAACAACGCGTATAGAGGAAACTTTAATCCTAGGCCGTATCCTAGTAATTCCTCTAAAAATTATGGTGACTCCTACAACAATTCTTATAGAAATTTTAATAAGATGCCCTCTGATTTTGAATCTAATATTAAAGAATTTATTACTTCACAAAAGAATTTCAGTGCTTTGATTGAAGAAAAATTGCTTAAGATTGATGAGTTGGCCAGGAACATTGATAGAATTTTTGTTGATGTTGATTCTTTGAAACTTAGATCTATTCCACCTAAGCATGATATCAATATGTCTCTCAAAGCTATGAGAATTTCCATTGATGAGTGCAAAGAAAGAACCGCTAGGATGCGTGCTAAGAAAGATTGCTTTATAAAAGCGTGTTCTTCTAGTTTCCATGATAATAAAGATGAAGATCTAAAAGTTATTGATGTGTCCCCTATTAAATCTTTGTTTTGCAATATGAATCTTTATAATGATGGGACTGAATATGATCCACCTTTACCTAGAAGGCGTTCCAAAAATTCGGAGTCTTTAGATCTTGATGCTAAAATTGTTAAAAGTGGGATTGAAGAAGTCAAAACTTTAAATATCGATGAACCCACTATTTTGGATTTCAAGGAATTTAATTATGACAATTGCTCTTTGATTGATTGTATTTCCTTGTTGCAATCCGTGCTAAATTCTCCTCATGCTTATAGTCAAAATAAAGCCTTTACCAAACTTATCATTGATGCTTTGATGCAATTTTATGAAGAAAAACTTGAGTTGGACGTTTCTATCCCTAGAAAACTTATGATGAGTGGGAACCTACTATTAAAACTAAAATTAAAGATCATGAGTGCTATGCTTTGTGTGATTTGGGTGCTAGTTTCCACGATTCCTAAGACTTTGTGTGATTTGCTAGGTTTCCGTGATTTTGATGATTGCTCTTTAAACTTGCACCATGCGGATTCCACTATCAAGAAACCTATGGGAAGAATTAATGATGTTCTTATTGTTGCAAATAGGAATTATGTGCCCGTAGATTTTATTGTTTTTGACATAGATTGCAATCCTTCATGTCCTGTTATTCTTGGTAGACCTTTCCTTAGAACGATTGGTGCAATTATTGATATGAAGGAAGGGAATATTAGATTCCAATTTCCGTTAAGGAAAGGCATGGAACACTTCCCTAGAAATAAAATTAAACTACCATATGAATCTATTATGAGAGCCATTTATGGATGGCCTACCAAAGATGGCAATACCTAGATCTATCTTCGCTTTTATGCCTAGCTAGGGGCGTTAAACGATAGCACTTGTTGGTAGGCAACCCAATTTTATTTTTATTCCTTGCTTTTTGCTCCTGTTTAGTAATAAATAATTTATCTAGCCTCTGTTTTGGTTGTGTTTTTTGTGTTTAATTAGTGTTTGTACCAAGTAGAACCGTTGGGAAGACTTGGGGAAAGTCTTTTTAATCTTGCTGTAAAAAACAGAAACTTTAGCGCTCACGACAATTGCTGTCATTTTTATTTGGAGATTGATATTTAGTTAATTCTTTTTTAAGATGATTAATATATAAATTACTCACCTCCAGAAATTTATTTTAGAATTTTTGGGGTTCCAGATCTTGAGTTAGCTACAGATTACTACATACTGTTCTGTTTTTGACAGATTCTGTTTTTCGTGTGTTGTTTGCTTATTTTAATGAATGTATGGCTAGTAAAATAGTTTATAAACCATAGAGAAGTTGTAGGTTTAACACCAATATAAATAAATAATGAGTTCATTACAGTACCTTGAAGTGGTGTTTTGTTTTCTTTCGTTAACGGAGCTCACGAGATTTTCTACTTTAAGTTTTGTGTTGTGAAGTTTTCAAGTTTTGGGTAAAGATTTGATAGATTATGGAACAAGGAGTGGCAAGATCCTAAGCTTGGGGATACCCATGGAACCCCCAAGATAATATAAGGACACCTAAAAGCCAAAGCTTGGGGATGCCCCGGAAGGCATCCCCTCTTTCGTCTACTTCCATCGGTAACTTTACTTGGAGCTATATTTTTATTTACCACATGATATGTGTTTTGCTTGGAGCGTCTTGCACTATTTGAGCCTTTATTTGTTAGTTTTCCACAATCATCCTTGCTGTACACACCTTTTGATAGAGAGACACATGATTCGATAACATAGTGCACTGTATTGGGAGTACTTTCATAGGCAGATAATTGATCAAATAGATCAAAAAACTGTTCGACATAGTCTACCACGGTTCCAGTCTGAGATATGTGGAAAACATTGAGCAGAATAGTTTGATGCAAGTTGTGGCCATCCCATATAACATTCAGTGCCCGATGACGAACTGATTCAATCCATCTAGCAGCCGATGCTTCAAACAAGGATGTGGCCAGGGAAATCCATTGACTCTACGGTGTGCCCCAAGACCTGAAATAGTCCTCACAGCGGGTCGGTGATACGTCTCCAACGTATCTACAATTTTTGATTGTTCCATGCTATTATATTATCTATTTTGGATGTTTAATGGGCTTTGTTATGCACTTTTATATTATTTTTAGGACTAACCTACTAACCAAAGGCCCAGTGCAAATTGTTGTTTTTTGCCTATTTCAGTGTTTTATAGAAAAGGAATACCAAATTGAATGAAACCTTCCGGAGAGTTATTTTTGGAACAAACGCAATCCAGGAGACTTGGAGTGGACGTCAAGGAAGAAACAAGGCGACCACGAGGTAGGAGGGCGCACCTAGGGGGGTAGGCACGCCCCCCACCCTCGTGGGCCCCTCGTGGATCCACCGACCTACTTCTTTCGCCTATCTATACTCATATACCCCAAAAACATCCGAGAGCACCACGAAACCCTATTTCCACTGCCACAACCTTCTGTACCCATGAGATCCCATCTTAGGGCCTTTTCCGGCGCTCCACCGGAGGGGGAATCGATCACGGAGGGCTTCTACATCAACACCATAATCTCTCCGATGATGTGTGAGTAGTTTACCACAGACCTTCGGGTCCATGGTTATTAGCTAGATGGATTCTTATCTCTCTTTCGATCTCAATACAAAGTTCTCCTCAATTCTCTTGGAGATCTATTCGAAGTAATTCTTTTTGCGGTGTGTTTGTCGAGATCCGATGAATTGTGGGTTTATGATCAAGATTATCTATGAACAATATTTGATTCTTCCCTGAATTCTTTTATGCATGACTTAATATATTTGCAAGTCTCTTCGAATTAGCAGTTTGGTTTGGCCTACTAGATTGATCTTTCTTGCAATGGGATAAGTGCTTAGCTTTGGGTTCAATCTTGGGGTGTCCTTTCTCAGTGACAACAGGGGCACCAAGGCACGTATTGTATTATTGCCATCGAGGAGGTGATGCCTATATACATGATCATGCCTAGATATTCTCATAACTATGCGCTTTTCTATCAATTGCTCGACAGTAATTTGTTCACCTACCGTAGAATTTGCTATCTTGAGAGAAGCCACTAGTGAAACCTATGGCCCCCGGGTCTACCTTCCATCATATTATTTTCCTATCTACTTACTATTTTTCATGCCTTTTATTTTTCAATATTTATTTTCCAATCTATACAACAAAAATACCAAAAATATTTATCTTATTATCTTTATCAGATCTTGATACGTCTCCAACGTATCTATAATTTTTGATTGTTCCATGCTATTATATTATCTGTTTTGGATGTTAATGGGCTTTATTTTACACTTTTATATTATTTTTGGGACTAACCTATTAACCCAAGGCTCGGTGCAAATTGTTGTTTTTTGCCTATTTCGATGTTCCGTAGAAAAGGAATATCGAACGGAGTCCAAATGGAATGAAACCTTCGGGAGCGTGATTTTTGGAACAAACATGATCCAGAGGACTTGGAGTGGACGACAAGCAACCAACGAGGTGGCCACGAGGCAGGGGCGTGCCTACCCCCCCTGGGCGCGCCCTTCCCCCTCGTGGGCCCCTCGTGGCTCCACCGACCTACTTCTTCCTCCCATATATGTTCATATACCCCGAAAACATCCAGGAGCACAACGAAACCCTATTTGCACCACCGCAACATTCTGTACCAAAGAGATACCATCTTGGGGCCTTTTCCGGAGCTCCGCCGGAGGGGGCATTGATCACGGAGGGCCTCTACATCAACTCCATGGCCCCTCCGATGATGTGTGAGTAGTTTACTTCAGACCTTCGGGTCCATAGCTAGTAGCTAGATGGCTTCTTCTCTCTCTTTGGATCTCAATACAAAGTTCTCCTCGATCTTCTTGGAGATCTATTTGATGTCACTCTTTTTGCGGTGTGTTTGTCGAGATCCGATGAATTGTGGGTTTATGATCAAGTCTATCTATGAACAATATTTGATTCTTCTCTGAAATCTTTTATGCATGATTGGTTATCTTTGCAAGTCTCTTCGAATTATCAGTTTGGTTTGGCCTACTAGATTGATCTTTCTTGCAATGGGAGAAGTGCTTAGCTTTGGGTTCAATCTTGTGGTGCTCGATCCCAGTGACAGAAAAGGGAAATGAAACGTATTGTATTGTTGCCATCGAGGATAAAAAGATGGGGATTATATCATATTGCTTGAGTTTATCCCTCTACATCATGTCATCTTACCTAAGGCGTTACTCTGTTCTTATGAACTTAATACTCTAGATGCATGCTGGATAGTGGTCGATGTGTGGAGTCATAGTAGTAGATGCAGGCAGGAGTCGGTCTACTTGTCACGGACGTGATTCCTATATACATGATCATGCCTAGATATTCTCATAATTATTCGCTTTTCTATCAATTGCTCGATAGTAATTCGTTCACCCACCGTAATACTTATGCTATCTTGAGAGAAGCCACTAGTGAAACCTATGGCCCTCGGGTATATTCTCTATCATATAAGTTTCCAATCTATTTTATTTTGCAATATTTACTTTCAATCTATATCATAAAAATACCAAAAATACTGATCTTATCATAATTATCTCTATCGGATCTCACTCTCATAAGTGACCGTGAAGGGATTGACAACCCCTTTATCGCGTTGGTTGCGAGGTTCTTATTTGTTTGTGTAGGTACGAGGGACTTGCGTGTGGCCTCCTAGTGGATTGATACCTTGGTTCTCAAAAACTGAGGGAAATACTTATGCTACTTTGCTGCATCACCCTTTCCTCTTCAAGGGAAAACCAACGCAGTGCTCAAGAGGTAGCAAGAAGGATTTCTGGAGCCGTTGCCGGGGAGTCTACGCACAAGTAAAGACATACCAAGTATCCATCACAAATTCTTATCCCTCGCATTACATTATTTGCCATTTGCATCTCATTTTCCTCTCCCCCACTTCACTCTTGTCGTTTTATTCGCCCTCTTTTCCTTTCGCTTGCTTTGTCGTTATGGCTAGTCCTTTATCTACTCCTCTGTCTCCCAATTTTGAAGTTCTCCACTTCGAACAAAGACAAGGAGAAAACTTAAAAGATGATTGGTATAGGATGATAAAATCTTATCATGATTGTACTATAGAGGGAGACTCTAAGATTTTATTTCGTAATTTTTATATTGGGCTCACCATACCCCATAGGCAACTCCTTGATTTTGCCGCCAAAGGGAATTTTATTGATATTGATCCCAGTGTTGCTTATGAAATTATAGAAGGGATAATGGAAATACTTCCCCCACAAAATGGACCATCTCCTGATGGAACCCAAATCTTAGAGAAATTATGCGAATTGCAAAAGTCTATTGAACCTCTTAAAAATGTTGGAGGGAACCTTCACCGCATGAATACATTGATTACACTTTGCAATAAGCGGTTGGATGCTCTAGATATAAAAAATCTCCGAGTATGAAGGGAAACGTAAGGAACCTCCTGGATTCGAGCATAATTCCATTAAAAATATTAATACCAAAGATGACAATACCTAGATCTATCCTTGCTTTTATGCCTAGCTAGGGGCGTTAAATGATAGCGCTTGTTGGGAGGCAACCCAATTTTATTTTTGTTTCTTGCTTTTTGATTCTGTTTAGTAATAAATAATTCATCTAGCCTCTGTTTAGATGTGGTTTTATGCTTTTAATTAGTCTTTGTGCCAAGTAGAACCTTTGGGAAGACTTGGGGAAAGTCTTTGCGATCTTGCTGTAAAAAACAGAAACTTTAATGCTCACAAGATTTGCTGCCATTTTTTTACTGGAGAGTGATATTTAGTTAATTCTTTTTGTAGATTATTAATAGATAAATTCCTCACATCCAGAAATTTATTTTAGAATTTTTGGGGTTCCATAAGTATTCAAAACCTACAGATTACTATAGACTATTCTGTTTTTGACAGATTTTGTTTTTCGTGTGTTGTTTGCTTATTTTAATGAATGTATGGCTAGTAAAATAGTTTATAAACCATAGAGAAGTTGTAATACAGTAGGTTTAACACCAATATAAATAAATAATGAGTTCATTACAGTACCTTGAAGTGGTGTTTTGTTTTCTTTCGTTAACGGAGCTCACAAGATTTTCTACTTTAAGTTTTGTGTTGTGAAGTTTTCAAGTTTTGGGTAAAGATTTGATGGATTATGGAACAAGGAGTGGCAAGATCCTAAGCTTGGGGATACCCATGGCACCCCCAAGATAATATAAGGACACCTAAAAGCCAAAGCTTGGGGATGCCCCGGAAGGCATCCCCTCTTTCGTCTACTTCCATCGGTAACTTTACTTGGAGCTATATTTTTATTTACCACATGATATGTGTTTTGCTTGGAGCGTCTTGCATTATTTGAGTCTTTATTTGTTAGTTTTCCACAATCATCCTTGCTGTACACACCTTTTGAGAGAGAGACACATGATTCGGAAATTGTTAGAATACTCTATGTGCTTCACTTATATCTTTTGAGCTATATAGTTTTTGCTCTAATGCTTCACTTATATCTTTTAGAGCGCACTGGTAGATTTTTTTTATAGAAACCATTGTTCTCTCATGCTTCACTTATATTATTTTGAGAGTCCTACAAAACAGCATGGTAAATTGCTTTAATTATGTTAGGAATTCAAGATTAATAATAAAATTTTCTTATGAGTGTGTTGAATACTATGAGAAGTTTGATACTTGATAATTGTTTTGAGACATGGAGATGGTGATATTAGAGTCATGCTAGTTGAGTAGTTGTGAATTTGAGAAATAATTGTGTTAAAGTTTGTGATTCCTGTAGCATGCACGTATGGTGAACCGTTATGTGATGAAGTCGGAGCATGATTTATTTATTGATGGTCTGCCTTATGAGTGGCGGTCGGGGACGAGCGATGGTCTTTTCCTACCAATCTATCCCCCTAGGAGCATGCGCGTAATACTTTGCTTTGATAACTTGTAGATTTTTGCAATAAGTATATGACTTCTTTATGACTAATGTTGTGTCCATGGATCATACACACTCTCACCCTTCCACCATTGCTAGCCTCTCTAATACCGCGCACCTTTCGCCGGTATCATACAGCCACCATATACCTTCCTCAAAACAGCCACCATACCTACCTATCATGGCATTTCCATAGCCATTCCGAGATATATTGCCATGCAACTTACCACCGTTCTGTTTACTATGACATGCTCCATCATTGTCATATTGCTTTGCGTGATCATGTAGTTGACATTGTATTCGTGGCAAAGCCACCGTTCATAATTCTTTCATACATGTCACTCTTCATTCATTGCATATCCCGGTACACCGCCGGAGGTATTCACATAGAGTCATATTTTGTTCTAAGTATTGAGTTGTAATTGTTGAGTTGTAAGTAAATAAAAAAGTGTGATGATCATCATTTTTAGAGCATTGTCCCAAGTGAGGAAAGGATGATGGAGACTATGACTCTCCCACAAGTCAGGATGAGACTCCGGACTAAATAAAAAAAAGAGTCCATAAAAAAGAGAAAAGGCCCAAATAAAAAAATGAGAGAAAAAGAGAGAAGGGACAATGCTATTATCCTTTTACCACACCTGTGCTTCAAAGTAGCACCGAGATCTTCATAAGAGAGTCTCCTATGTTATCACTTTCATATACTAGTGGGAATTTTTCATTATAGAACTTGGCTTGTATATTCCAATGATGGGCTTCCTTAAAATGCCCTAGGTCTTCGTGAGCAAGCAAGTTGGATGCACACCCACTTAGTTCTTTTTGTTGAGCTTTCATATACTTATAGCTCTAGTGCATCTGTTGCATGACAATCCCTACTCACTCACATTGATATCTATTAATGGGCATCTCCATAGCCCATTGATACGTCTAGTTGATGTGAGACTATCTTCTCCCTTTGTCTTCTCCACAACCACCACTCTATTCCACCTATAGTGCTATGTCCATGGCTCACGCTCAGGTATTGCGTGAAGATTGAAAAAATTTGAGAACACCAAAAGTATGAAACAATTGTTTGGCTTGTCATCGGGGTTGTGCATGATTTAAATACTTTGTGTGGTGAAGATGGAGCATATCCAGACTATATGATTTTGTAGGGATAACTTTCTTTAGCCATGTTATTTTGAAGAGACATAATTGCTTAAGTTAGTATGCTTGAAGTATTATTATTTCTATGTCAATATTAAACTTTTGTCTTGAATCTTTCAGATCTGAATATTCATACCACAATTAAGAAGAATTACATTGAAATTATGCCAAGTAGCATTCCACATCAAAAATTCTATTTTTATCATTTACCTACTCGAGGACGAGCAGGAATTAAGCTTAGGGATGCTTGATACATGTCCAACGTATCTATAATTTTTGACTGTTCCATGCTATATTATATCTTGTTTTGGACATTATTGGGCTTTATTATACACTTTTATATTATTTTTGGGACTAACCTATTAACCGGAAGCCCAACCCAGAATAGCTGTTTTTTGCCTATTTTAGGGTTTCGCAGAAAAAGAATAACAAACGGAGTCCAAACGGAATAAAACCTTCCGGAACGTGATTTTCGGAACGAACATGATCCAGAGGACTTGGACCCTACGTCAAGCAATCAACCACGAAGGCATGAGATAGGGGGGCGCCT
>NC_041382.1:465108282-465174314 GCF_002162155.2 Triticum dicoccoides | reverse complement strand
CCCTCCACCCTCGTGGGGACCATGTTGCTCCACCGACGTACTCCCTCCTCCTATATATACCTACGTACCCCCAAAATACCAGACACAGAGCCAAAACCCTAATTCCACCGCCGTAACTTTCTGTATCCACGAGATCCCATCTTGGGGCCTTTTCCGGAGCTCCGCCAGAGGGGGTATCGATCATGGAGGGCTTCTACATCAACACCATAGCCTCTCCGATGAAGTGTGAGTAGTTTACTTCAGACCTTTGGGTCCATAGTTATTAGCTAGATGACTTCTTCTCTCTTTTTGGATCTCAATACAAAGTTCTCCCCCTCTCTTGTGGAGATCTATTCGATGTAATCTTCTTTTGCGGTGTGTTCTTGAGACCGATGAATTGTGGCTTTATGATCAAGTTTATCTATGAACAATATTTGAATCTTCTCTGAATTCTTTTATGTATGATTGGTTATCTTTGCAAGTCTCTTCGAATTATCAGTTTGGTTTGGCCTACTAGATTGATCTTTCTTGCAATGGGAGAAGTGCTTAGCTTTGGGTTCAATCTTGTGGTGTCCTTTCCCAGTGACAGTAGGGGCAGCAAGGCACGTATTGTATTGTTGCCATCGAGGATAACAAGATGGGGTTTATATCATATTTCATGAGTTTATCCCTCTACATCATGTCATCTTGCTTAAAGTGTTACTCTGTTCTCTTGAACTTAATACTCTAGATGCATGCTGGATAGCGGTTGATGTGTGGAGTAATAGTAGTAGATGCAGACAGGAGTCGGTCTACTTGTCTCGGGCGTGATGCCTATATACATTATCATACCTAGATATTCTCATAACTATGCTCAATTCTATCAATTGCTCAACAGTAATTTGTTCACCCACCATAATACTTATGCTCTCGGGAGAAGCCACTAGTGAAACTTATGGCCTCCGGGTCTATTTTCCATCATATTAATCTTCCAATACTTAGTTATTTACTTTGCCATTTATTTTTACTTGCATCTTTATTTCTCTTTATCATAAAAATACCAACAATATTATCTTATCATATCTATCAGATCTCACTTTCGTAAGTGACTGTGAAGGGATTGACCACCCCTTTACCGCGTTGGTTGCGAGGAGTTTATTTGTTTGTGTAGGTGCGATGGATTCGTGCGTGGCCTCCTACTGGATTGATACCTTGGTTCTCAAAAATTGAGGGAAATACTTACGCTGCTCTGCTGCATCACCCTTTCCTCTTCAAGGGAAAGCCAACGTAGTGCTCAAGAGGTAGAAGCTACATATGTATTTGTAGCGCGGTTATCCTACACGCGCTACTGCTATGTAGCACTAGCGCGCTTTTTTAACAAGCGCTACTGCTTAAGTTCTGTGTATAAGGTTTTCCCTAGTAATAGGGGGTCCACGAGGCGACGACAAGACAGGGGGCGCACCCTCCACCCTTGTGGAGGCCTCATGGCTCTTCTGGCCCAACTCTTTTACTTCGGGGGCTTCTTTTCGTCCATAAAAATCACCGTAAATTTTGAGCTCATTTGGACTCCGTTTGACGGTACTACCGCTAAGGGTAGCGGTACTACTGCTTGCGAGCGGTACTAAAAAATTACATCCATGCCTACCACCGCTGGACTTATGACGAGTTTTTGGTACGGAGCGGAAGTAGCCATGGAAGTAGCTGTGGTAGTACCGCTCCAAGCGGTAGTACCGCTCCCATGGGCGGTAGTACTGCTGCAGCCTTCTTAAGGACACCAAAACTGACACAACTTCTGCAAACGGACTCCGAATTCAACGAAACCAAGTTTGTTGGAAAGCTAGCGACAAGGGCTAACACAATATTGGTATAAATAACAATAAGAAGCAAATTAGAAAAGGCATATAAGAAAATGGTGAGAACCCTTCCTCAAATAAGATTGGTAAAACCTCCAACACCGAAAACACAATAGAAAAAGCATGCAAACTCTGTTTTTGATGAAGTCGAGCTTGTCAAGAAGATGACCATAAGCTCCAAATCTCACAAGGAGAAAACCAAATAAGAACCAAGAAAGATGATGCAAGCATGCAATGGTTTGAGCTCTCTACGAACGATACAATCAAGCTACTCACTTGAGAGCCCCCCTTGATAGTATGACAAACGATCCTATAACCCAGTCTCCAAACTACCACCATGAGACCGGTAAAATAGAGAGCCTATCAAGGACAAACCTTTGCCTTGCACAAAGTTCACTTGAGCTAGATGTAGACAATCTTGACTTCCTCAAGTAGGACCACCTTTCTTGATTGTGTTGGCTCGGTGAAGACTAGTAGATTGCTCCCCATACTCCATTATGGGTGAGCCACTTATCGGCACATCTTCACAAGTCCATTGTCACAACAATGGACAACAATCTTCAAGCACTTGATCTCTTTGTCATCACTTGAATATGCACACCGCAACCTAACCCCAGAAAGAACTCTCACGAAGACTATGGGTTAGTACACAAAGCGTAATGGTCAATGCTTACCATACCATGGGATCACTTGATCCCTCTTGGTACATCTTCTATGCTTTGTGATTTGATCAACTTGATTCACTCTTGACTTAGTCTTGATCAACCTTGAACCTTTCCAACTCTCTTCATTTGGATGATGCCTTGAAGGTAAGCATGAATGATCACACAATCTTCTTCTTCAAGACATGCTTGCAATAAGATCAACTCTCACATGACTATTCTTTGGATAATTTATTAATAGCACCTTGGTAAACACATAAACACCGTGAAACCAACACATGGACTTCAAGAAGTGCCTATGGACAAATCCTTCAAATATAAATCAATGCAACCATTAGTCCATGGAGAATGTCATCAATTATCAAAACCACACATGGGGGGACCGCATGTCCTTACACTAAGTATTCCTCCGGTGTCAGGGAGTTGCACGATCTCATGGTCTTAGGAATAGATACTTGACATGAAGAAAGCTATAGCAATAAACTAATACTATAAAATGCTAAGCTTACGGTTGGGTCTTGTCCATCACATCATTCTCCTAATGATGTCATCCCGTTATCAAATGACAACTCATGTCTACGGTTAGGAAACCTTAATCATCTTTGATCAACGAGCTAGTCTAGTAGAGGCTCATTAGGGACATAGTATTTGTTTATGTATTCACACATGTATTTAAGTTTCCAGTCAATACAATTCTAGCATGAATAATAAACCTTTATCATGAATAAGAAAATATGATAATAACCAATTTATTATTGCCTCTAGGGCATATTTCCAACAACCTGTGAATCATTGAGATGCATAATCATCGATCGATTGTTCTGAATGTTGGCTATGAATTGCCAGGCCTTCGATTTTGATTGCAATGTACAACCACGCTAAAAAGATGCTCAAACTTTTTGTACATGTGAAACTACGGCAAACAAGGTGATCACAGGGCGTCCCAAGAATAATGCTAGTACGTATTGTTTTGCATGTTCGTCTAATGCCACTGATACAAGAATTCGAACTAACCGGACTAAATTTGTTCAAACACGGCTGGATTTCATATAAACATGCCGGATTTCATTACATTTCAGACATTCTTCAACTAAAAAGCGGCGCCCGTCTGGCTTTGTAGGTATAATTAATTAACCCAATATATGATCTTCGACGCCCATTCCCTGTGTCTGGCCGAGCCCCAAGAACTGAAGCTTCTTCTCCAGCTCCACCTCGCCTCTCTCCAGCTCCGCCTCTGGAGCGACAGGAAGTGAAGTTGTTCGACTCCATGTCGCTGCCAAGCAACTAACCGACCTTCGATGTTTAACCCGCCAAGATTGGCTTCAACTGGAGGGTAGGGGTGATGGCCTTACTTGGACCCGAGCAGTGGCGACCTACCGTCTTCTACTCTTCCTTGTTTTTTGTGTGGTGCGGCCTCATTGCCGATGGGGCGGGGCCTAGACTGTAACGCCCATGATGCGGCTATATCTCCCACGTGTCGAAGCACGACTTAGAGGCATAACCGCATTGTAAGCAATGTCGCAAGAGAGGTAATCTTCACACAACCCATGTAATACATAAGGGAAAGAGATACATAGTTGGCTTACAATCGCCACTTCACACAATACATGAATAAAGCATTACAACATCCAGATACAATCAAGGTCCGACTACGGAACCAAAATAAAAGAAGACTACCCCTAATGCTACACAGATCCCCGATCGTCCCAATTGGGCTCCACTACTGATCAACTGGAAACGGAACAACATAACAAACACGATCTTCATCGAGCTCCTCCTTGAGCTTGGTTGCGTCACCTGCACGGTATCATCGGCACCTGTAAACTGGTTTTGGAAGTATCTGTGAGTCACAGGGACTCAACAATCTCACACCCTCGCGATCAAGACTATTTAAGCTTATAAGTAGGGTAAAATGTTTGAGGTGGAGCTGCAGCAAGCGACTAGCATATATGGTGGCTAACATACGCAAATGAGAGCGAGAAGAGAAGGCAAAGGCATGATCGATGAGCTATGATCAAGAAGTGATCCTAGAACAACATACGTTCAAGCATAACTCCAACATCGTGTTCACTTCCCGGACTCCGCCGGAAAGAGACCATCACGGCTACACACGCGGTTGATGTATTTTAATTAAGATAAACTTTAGGTTTTCTACAACCGAACATTAACAAATTCCTATCTGCCCATAACTGCGGGCACGACTTTCGAAAGTTCAATCCCTGCAGGGGTGTCCCAACTTAGCCCATCACAAGCTCTCACGGTCAACGAAGGATATTCCTTCTCCCAAGACAATCCGATCGGACTCGGCATCCCGGTTACAAGACATCCTAGACAATGGTAAAACAAGTCCAGCAAAGCCGCCCGAATGTGCCGACAAATCCCGATAGGAGCTGCACATATCTCGTTCTCAGGGCACACTCGGATGAGACATCCTACGAGTAAAACCAACCCTCAAGTTGCCCCGAGGTGGCCCCGTAGTCTACTCGGTTCGGACCAACACTCAGAGGAGCACTGGCCCGGGGGGGTTAAAATAAGATGACCCTTGGGAGAGCGACTCCCAAGGGAAAAGTAGGTGGTGGTGAGGCAAATGGTAAAACCAAGGTTGGGCCTTGCTGGAGGAGTTTTATTCAAAGCGAACTGTCAAGGGGTTCCCATAATAACCCAACCGTGTAAGGAACGCAAAATTCCGGGAACATAACACCGATATGACGGAAACTAGGGCGGCAAGAGTGGAATAAAACACCAGGCATAAGGCCGAGCCTTCCACCCTTTACCAAGCATATAGATGCATTAATTAAATAAGAGATATTGTGATATCCCAACAGAATAACCATGTTCCAACAAGGAACAAACTCCAATCTTCACCTGCAACTAGCAATGCTCTAAGAGGGGCTGAGCAAAGCGGTAACATAGCCAAACAACGGTTTGCTAGGACAAGGTGGGTTAGAGGCTTGACATGGCAATATGGGAGGCATGATAAGCAAGTGGTAGGTATCGTAGCATAGGCATAACAAAAGAGCGAGCATCTAGTAAGCAAAGATAGAAGTGATTTTGAGGGTATGGTCATCTTGCCTGAGATCCCGCAAGGAAGAAGAACGAGTCCATGAAGAAGTCAAACGGACGAAGTCGAACGGATCCTCACAAACGCGATGTTATCGGAACTAAACCGAAGAAGCAACACCGTGTTGGGTAACGTAGCAGAAATTCAAAAAATTTCCTACATACACCAAGATCTATCTATGGAGAGACCAGCAACGAGTAGAAAGAGAGTGCATCTACATACCCTTGTAGATCGCTAAGCGGAAGCGTTCAAGTGAACGGGGTTGATGGAGTCGTACTCGTCGTGATTCAGATCACCGATGATCCTAGTGCCGAACGGACGGCACCTCCGCGTTCAACACACGTACAGCTCGACGATGTCTCCCACGCCTTGATCCAGCAAGGAGAAAGGGAGAGGTTGAGGAAGACTCCATCCAGCAGCAGCACAACGGCGTGGTGGTGATGGAGGAGCGTGGCAATCCTGCAGGGCTTCGCCAAGCACCTACGGAAGAGGAGGAGGTGTCACGGGAGGGAGGGAGGCGCCAAGGGCTCAGGTATGGATGCCCTCCCTCCCCTCCACTATATATAGGGGCAGGGGAGAGGGGGGAGGCGCAGCCTTGCCCCCTCCTCCAAGGAAGGGGTGCGGCTAAGAGGGGGGGAGGAGTCCATCCTCCCCAAGGCACCTCGGAGGTGCCTTCCCCCTTTAGGACTCTCCCCTTTTTCCTATATCTTGGCGCATGGGCCTCTAGGGGCTGGTGCCCTTGGCCCATGTAGGCCAAGGCGCACCCCCTACAGCCCATGTGGCCCCCCGGGGCAGGTGGCCCCACCCGGTGGGCCCCCGGGACCCTTCCGGTGGTCCCGGTACAATACCGATGACCCCGAAACTTGTCCCGATGGCCGAAATAGGACTTCCTATATATAAATCTTTACCTCCGGACCATTCCGGAACTCCTCGTGATGTCTGGGATCTCATCCGGGACTCCGAACAACATTCGGTAACCACATACAAACTTCCTTTATAACCCTAGTGTCATCGAACCTTAAGTGTGTAGACCCTACGGGTTCGGGAGACATGCAGACATGACCGAGATGTTCTCCGGTCAATAACCAACAGCGGGATCTGGATACCCATGTTGGCTCCCACATGTTCCACAATGATCTCATCGGATGAACCACGATGTCAAGGACTCAATCGATCCCGTATACAATCCCCTTTGTCTAGCGGTATGGTACTTGCCCGAGATTCGATCGTCGGTATACCGATACCTTGTTCAATCTCGTTACCGGCAAGTCTCTTTACTCGTTCCGTAACACATCATCCCGTGATCAACCCCTTGGTCACATTGTGCACATTATGATGATGTCCTACCGAGTGGGCCCAGAGATACCTCTCCGTTTACACGGAGTGACAAATCCCAATCTCGATTCGTGCCAACCCAACAGACACTTTCAGAGATACCCGTAGTGTACCTTTATAGCCACCCAGTTACGTTGTGACGGTTGGCACACCCAAAGCACTTCTACGGTATCGGGAGTTGCACAATCTCATGGTCTAAGGAAATGATACTTGACATTAGAAAAGCTTTAGCATACGAACTACATGATCTTGTGCTAGGCTTAGGATTGGGTCTTGTCCATCACATCATTCTCCTAATGATGTGATCCCGTTATCAACGACATCCAATGTCCATGGTCAGGAAACCGTAACCATCTATTGGTTAACGAGCTAGTCAACTAGAGGCTTACTAGGGACATGGTGTTGTCTATGTATCCACACATGTATCTGAGTTTCCTATCAATACAATTCTAGCATGGATAATAAACGATTATCATGAACAAGGAAATATAATAATAATCAATTTATTATTGCCTCTAGGGCATATTTCCAACAGTCTCCCACTTGCACTAGAGTCAATAATCTAGTTCACATCGATATGTGATTAACACTCAAGGTCACATCCCCATGTGACTAACACCCAAAGAGTTTACTAGAGTCAATAATCTAGTTCACATTTACCATGTGATTAACACTCGATGAGTTCTGGGTTTGATCATGTTATGCTTGTGAGAGAGGTTATAGTCAACGGGTCTGAACCTTTCAGATCCGTGTGTGCTTTACAAATCTCTATGTCATCTCCTAGATGCAGCTACCACGTTCTATTTGGAGCTATTCCAAATAACTGTTCTACTTGGAGCTATTCTAAATTGTTGCTCCATTATACGTATCCGGTATCTCTACTCAGAGCTATCCGGATAGGTGTTAAGCTTGCATCGACGTAACCCTTTACGACGAACCCCTTTACCACCTCCATAATCGAGAAAATTCCTTAGTCCACTAGTTACTAAGGATAACTTTGACCGCTGTCCCGTGATCCATTCTTGGATCACTCTTGTACCCCCTGACTGACTCATGGTAAAGCACACTTCAGGTGCGGTACACAGCATAGCATACTGTAGAGCCTATGTCTTAAGCATAGGGGACGACCTTCGTTCCTTTCTCTCTATTCTGCCATGGTCGAGCTTTAAGTATTAACTTCATACCTTACAACTCAGGCAAGAACTCCTTCTTTGACTGATCCATCTTGAACACCTTCAAGATCACATCAAGGCATGTGCTCATTTGAAAGTACTATTAAGCGTTTTGATCTATCCTTATAGATCTTGATGCTCAATGTTCAAGTAGCTTAATCCAGGTTTTCCATTGAAAAACACCTTTCAAATAACCCTATATGCTTTCTAGAAATTCTACATCATTTCTGATCAACAATATGTCAACAACATATACTCATCAGAAATTCTATAGTGCTCCCACTCACTTCTTAGTTTCTCATAAACTTTGTACAAACCCAAAATCTTTGATCATCATCAAAGCATACATTCCAACTCCGAGATGCTCACTCCAGTCCTCAGAAGGATTGCTGGAGCTTTGCATACTTATTAGCATATTTCAGGATAGACAAAACCTTCCGGTTGTATCACATACAACCTTTCCTCAAGAAAATCGTCGAGGAAACAATGTTTTGACATCCTATCTGCAAGATTTCATAAATAATGCAGTAATCACTAATATAATTCCAACAGACTCTTAGCATCGCTACGAGTGAGAAAGTCTCATCGTAGTCAACTCCTTGAACTTGTCGGAAAACATCTTAACGACAAGTCGAGCTTTCTTAATGGTGACATTTACCATCATTGTCCGTCTTCCTTTTGAAAATCCATATGTACCTAACAGCCTTACGACCATCAAGTAGTTCTTCCAAAGTCTACACTTTGTTTTCATACATGGATCCTCTCTCGGGTTTTATGGCCTTGAGCCATTTATCGGAATCCGGGCCCACCATCGCTTCTCCATAGCTCGTAGGTTCATTGTTATCTAGCAACATGACTTCCAAGACAGGATTACGTACCACTCTGAAGTAGTACGCATCCTTGTCATCCCACGAGGTTTGGGAGTGACTTGATCCGAAGTTTCATGATCAATATCATAAGCTTCCACTTCAATTGGTGTAGGTGCCACAGGAACAACTCCCTGTGCCCTGTCACACACTAGTTGAAGAGACGGTTCAATAACCTCATCAAGTCTCCACCATCCTCCCACTCAATTCTTTCGAGAGAAACCTTTCCTCGAGAAAGGACCCGATTGTAGAAACAATCCCTTATTGCTTTCGGATCTGAGACAGGAGGTATACCCAACTGTTTTGGGTGTCCTATGAAGATGCATTTTGTCCGCTTTGGGTTCGAGCTTATCAAGCTGAAACTTTTTCTCATAAGCGTCGCAGCCCCAAACCTTTAAGAAACGACAACTTAGGTTTCTCTAAACCATAATTCAAACGGTGTCGTCTCAACGGAATTACGTGGTGCCCTATTTAAAGTGAATGTGGTTGTCTTTAATGCCTAACCCATAAACTAGCGTGGCAGTTCGATAAGAGACATCATGGTATGCACCATATCCAATAGGGTGCAACTATGACGTTTGGACACACCATCACACTATGGTGTTCCAGGCTGTATCAGTTGTGAAACAATTTCCACAATGTCTTAATTCTGTGCCAAACTCGTGATTCAGATATTCATCTCTATGATCATATCATAGATCTTTTATCCTCTTGTCACGACGATCTTTCAACTTCACACTGAAATTACTTGAACCTTTCAATAATTCAGACTCGTGATTCATCAAGTAAATATACTCAACATCTACTCGAATCATCTGTGAAGTAAGAACATAACGATATTCACTGCATGCCTCAGCACTCATTGGACTGCACACATCAAAATGTGTTACTTCCAACAAGTTGCTATCTTGTTCCATCTTATTGAAACCGAGGCTTTTCAGTCATCTTGCCTATGTGGTATGATTTGCATATCTCAAGTGATCCAAAATCAAGTGAGTCCGAACGGTCCATTTGCATGGAGTTTCTTCATGCATATACACCAATAGACATGGTTCGCATGTCTCAAACTTTTCAAAACGAGTGAGTCCAAAGATCCATCAACATGGAGCTTCTTCATGCGTTTTATACCATTATGACTTACATGGCAGTGCCACAAGTAAGTGGTACTATCATTACTATCTTATATCTTTTGGCATGAAAATGTGTATCACTACGATCGAGATTCAATAAACCATTCAGGTTTAATACTAATCTTGATGGTAGAGGGAGCATGCGATGTTTGATCACATCAAACTTGGAAACACTTCCAACACATATCGTCAGCTCTCCTTTAGCTAGTCTCCGTTTATTCCGTAGCCTTTTATTTCGAGTTACTAACACTTAGCAACCGAACCGGTATCTAATACCCTGGTGCTACTAGGAGTACTAGTAAAGTACACATTAACATAATGTATATCCAATATACTTCTATCGACTTTGCCAGCCTTCTCATCTACCAAGTATCTAGGGTAATTCTGCTCCAGTGGTTGTTCCCCTTATTACAGAAGCACTTAGTCTCGGGTTTGGGTTCAACCTTGGGTCTCTTCACTAGAGCAGCAGCTGAATTGCCGTTTCATGAAGTATCCCTTTGTTCCCTTGCCCTTCTTGAAACTAGTGGTTTCACCAACCATCAACAATTGATGCTCCTTCTTGATTTCTACTTTCGCGGTGTCAAACATCGCGAATGCCTCAAGGATCATCATATCTATCCCTGATATGTTATAGTTCATCATGAAGCTCTAACAGCTTGGTGGCAATGACTTTGGAGAACCATCACTGTCTTATCTGGAAGATCAACTCCCACTCGATTCAAATGATTGTTGTACTCAGACAATCTGAGCACAAGCTCAACAATTGAGCTTTTCTCCTTAGTTTGCAGGTTAAGAAAGTCATCGGAGGTCTTATACCTCTTGACATGGGCACGAGCCTGAAATCCCAATTTCAGCCCTCAAAACATCTCATATGTTTCGCGATGTTTCAAAAACGTCTTTGGTGCCTCAACTCTAAACCGTTTAACTGAACTATCACGTAGTTATCAAAACGTGTATGTCAGATGTTCGCAACAACCACATACAACGTTCGAGGTTCAGCACACTGAGCGGTGCATTAAGGACATAAGCCTTCTATGAAGCAATCAGGACAATCCTCAGTTTACGGACCTAGTCCGCATAATTGCTACTATCAACTTTCAACTAATTTTTCTCTAGGAACATATCTAAACAGTAGAACTATAGCGTGAGCTACGACATAATTTGCAAAAACCTTTTGACTATGTTCAGGATAATTAAGTTCATCTTATGAACTCCCACTCAGATAGACATCCCTCTAGTCATCTAAGTGATTACATGATCCGAGTCAAACTAGGCCGTGTCCGATCATCACGTGAGACGGACTAGTCATCATCGGTGAACATCTTCATGTTGATCGTATCTTCTATACGACTCATGTTCGACCTTTCGGTCTCCGTGTTCCGAGGCCATGTCTGTACATGCTAGGCTCGTCAAGTTAACCCTAAGTGTTTCGCGTGTGTTCCGAGGCCATGTCTGTACATGCTAGGCTCGTCAACACCGTTGTATTTGAACGTCTGAATAAAACACCCGATCATCACGTGATGTTTTGAAACAGCGAACTGTCGCAACGGTGCACAGTTAGGGGAGAACACTTCTTGAAATTGTTGTAAGGGATCATATTATTTACTACCGTCGTTCTAAGCAAATAAGATGTATAAACATGATAAACATCACATGCAATCAAATAGTGACATGATATGGCCATCATCACTTTGCTCCTTTTGATCTCCATCTTCGGGGCTCCATGATCATCATCGTCACCGGCATGACACCATGATCTCCATCATCATGATCTCCATCATCGTGTCTTCATGAAGTTGCCTCGCCAACTATTACTTCTACTACTATGGCTAACGGTTAGCAATAAAGTAAAGTAATTACATGATGTTTAAGTTGACACGCAGGTCACAAATAAATAAAGACAACTCCTATGGCTCCTGCCGGTTGTCATACTCATCGACATGCAAGTCGTGATTCCTATTACAAGAACATGATCAATCTCATACATCACATATATCATTCATCACATCCTTTTTTTGGCCATATCACATCACATAGCATACCCTGCAAAAACAAGTTAGACGTCCTCTAATTGTTGTTTGCATGTTTTACGTGGCTGCTATGGGTTTCTAGCAAGAACGTTTCTTACCTACGCATGAACCACAACGTGATATGCCAATTGCTATTTACCCTTCATAAGGACCCTTTTCATCGAATCCGATCCGACTAAAGTGGGAGAGACAGACACCCGCCAGCCACCTTATGCAACTAGTGCATGTTTGTCAGTGGAACCGGTCTCACGTAAGCGTACGTGTAAGGTTGGTCCGGGCCGCTTCATCCCACGATGCCGCCGAATCAAGATAAGACTAGTAACGGCAAGCATATTGAACAATATCGACGCCCACAACTACTTTGTGTTCTACTCGTGCAAAGAATCTACGCAATAGACCTTGCTCATGATGCCACTGTTGGGGAACGTAGCAGAAATTCAAAATTTTCCTACGTGTCACCAAGATCTATCTATGGAGAGACTAGCAACGAGGGGAAGGAGAGTGCATCTACATACCCTTGTAGATCGCTAAGCGGAAGCGTTCAAGTGAACGGGGTTGATGGAGTCGTACTCGTCGTGATTCAGATCACCGATGATCCTAGTGCCGAACGGACGGCACCTCCGCGTTCAACACACGTACAGCTCGACGATGTCTCCCACGCCTTGATCCAGCAAGGAGAGAGGGAGAGGTTGAGGAAGACTCCATCCAGCAGCATCACAACGGCGTGGTGGTGATGGAGGAGCGTGGCAATCCTGCAGGGCTTCGCCAAGCACCTACGGGAGAGGAGGAGGTGTCACGGGAGGGAGGGAGGCGCCAAGGGCTCAGGTATGGATGCCCTCCCTCCCCTCCACTATATATAGGGGCAGGGGAGAGGGGGGAGGCGCAGCCTTGCCCCCTCCTCCAAGGAAGGGGTGCGGCTAAGAGGGGGGGAGGAGTCCATCCTCCCCAAGGCACCTCGGAGGTGCCTTCCCCCTTTAGGACTCTCCCCTTTTTCCTATATCTTGGTGCATGGGCCTCTAGGGGCTGGTGCCCTTGGCCCATGTAGGCCAAGGCGCACCCCCTACAGCCCATGTGGCCCCCCGGGGCAGGTGGCCCCACCCGGTGGGCCCCCGGGACCCTTCCGGTGGTCCCGGTACAATACCGATGACCCCGAAACTTGTCCCGATGGCCGAAACAGGACTTCCTATATATAAATCTTTACCTCCGGACCATTCCGGAACTCCTCGTGACGTCTGGGATCTCATCCGGGACTCCGAACAACATTCGGTAACCACATACAAACTTCCTTTATAACCCTAGCGTCATCGAACCTTAAGTGTGTAGACCCTACGGGTTCGTGAGACATGCAGACATGACCGAGATGTTCTCCGGTCAATAACCAACAGCGGGATCTGGATACCCATGTTGGCTCCCACATGTTCCACGATGATCTCATCGGATGAACCACGATGTCAAGGACTCAATCGATCCCGTATACAATCCCCTTTGTCTAGCGGTATGGTACTTGCCCGAGATTCGATCGTCGGTATACCGATACCTTGTTCAATCTCGTTACCGGCAAGTCTCTTTACTCGTTCCGTAACACATCATCCCGTGATCAACCCCTTGGTCACATTGTGCACATTATGATGATGTCCTACCGAGTGGGCCCAGAGATACCTCTCCGTTTACACGGAGTGACAAATCCCAATCTCGATTCGTGCCAACCCAACAGACACTTTCAGAGATACCCGTAGTGTACCTTTATAGCCACCCAGTTACGTTGTGACGTTTGGCACACCCAAAGCACTCCTACGATATCCGGGAGTTGCACAATCTCATGGTCTAAGGAAATGATCCTTGACATTAGAAAAGCTTTAGCATACGAACTACATGATCTTGTGCTAGGCTTAGGATTGGGTCTTGTCCATCACATCATTCTCCTAATGATGTGATCCCGTTATCAACGACATCCAATGTCCATGGTCAGGAAACCGTAACCATCTATTGGTTAACGAGCTAGTCAACTAGAGGCTTACTAGGGACATGGTGTTGTCTATGTATCCACACATGTATCTGAGTTTCCTATCAATACAATTCTAGCATGGATAATAAATGATTATCATGAACAAGGAAATATAATAATAATCAATTTATTATTGCCTCTAGGGCATATTTCCAACACACCGGAAAGAAGCAAACAGCATGGTAAACAACCATCACATAACATGGCATGCTGCACAACCAAGTATGATGCATGTCCGGTTTAATGAAGCATGGCATAGCAAAAGATCACAAGCAATCCTACAAATTAAGTGGAGCTCAATATGCAACTCCGTTGCATATTGACGGAACACCACATCCATTATTTAGTTCACTCTCGGTTAGGTACTCAACAATATTAAATGTTGGTTAACATGGCAAGAGGTGAGGCATAACAAAACTACACCATCTAAACAATTTAAATGAGGCCGGATATAACCAACAACAAATCCGGTAAATCCTCATATGAAATTACCAATTTGGTGCAACAACAATTTTAAACATTTAAATGTTATTATCATGATGCGAATGACATGTGCAAATTTTATGCAATTTTTATTAAAAGTTGACAAGAGCATTATGAAGCGTTTGTCACCATGGTGGAAAGAAAAGGGGTGCCATGACAACGATAACGAAAACAATGTCACGACAACGTTCCGGTTCCGGTAACTCGATTGAGATACCGATGCAAAGGAGAAGTGTGCGGATGCGTGCAAAAGATGGTGGGGCACTCCCGGATACTGGGTGTCCCATGAGTCGACGAT
The DNA here is from genome assembly GCF_002162155.2 of Triticum dicoccoides. Lineage (NCBI taxonomy): Eukaryota > Viridiplantae > Streptophyta > Magnoliopsida > Poales > Poaceae > Triticum > Triticum dicoccoides. The sequence goes on along the minus strand of NC_041382.1, from coordinate 465,159,461 downwards.
GGTGACAAGGCAAAAGAGGGGCAACATGCACCAACAATTCGAGCACGGAGCAAGCACGAGCATCTCATACATCACACATGCATTCATTCACGGGCGGTCGTCTCGGGGTTATACCTTCGAAGCGTGTGTTAACGGAGGGGTTTGAGTTCGATGCGGTGTAGGGGAAGTAGACATTCTCGGGACGTCGAGGGAAGTAGTGGTTCATGTCCGTAAATGTTCGGGGTCACGACATGGAACTTGACGTCCACGGGGTCTTCGAGGGTCGACGGTACATGTTTCGAAGATGTTCGAGCCATCGGTAGCGGTACTTGGTGAATCCCGAAACGGTCTTGGAATCTTCGCGCTTAGGGGGGTACTTGGCGTTTCTGTGTGGTACTTGGCGAAATCCACATCGGATCTAGTAGAACAGTTTGAAACGGAACTTGGCCATCCGAAGGTGTACTTGGCGAACAACGTTCATCGTGGAAGTAGTGGTACTTAGGCGTTTCAGTCAGCACTCGTTCGGACATCCAAGGTCTTGTCGGTGGTGTACTTGGCCATCTCCGAGGCGGCCTTGACGCATCCGTTCATAGAGGTACTTGGCGGTTTCGTTCCGTCGGTCTTGCCGGTCTCGGTAACGTGGTTGTACAATAGCGTCATCGAACTTGTCGAACCCGAACTCTTCGGGGGGGCGTCGTGGTACTTGGCGAATCCGCGTAGTCATGCACGTTCCAACATCACACTTGGAGGGACACCGACGGCGTGGTACTTGGCGAATCCTGGACTGTCTTGGCGGTCTCCGGTGGAGGCGTTTGTTCCTTTGACCGAGGAAAAACAGTGGCGGCAGCAGGCATCGTAGGAGCTAATGGGCGGCTGCGTGTCTATAGGAGCAAAGCAGGGGTGCATGCGCGCGTGGAGAGGAGCATGGTGCAGGACCCGTGGGCGCTGGAGACGACATCGGTCATCGGACGATGAGGCGGCGTGAAGGAGCACAAGGAGGCGACCCCATGGACTTGGCGAGGCGGCGGGGAACTGAGTCGGTCCGTCCGGAGTTGAGGCAGAGGAGGTCGCGGGAAGCTGCTCCACAACAGGAGGTGGGGTCGGCCGGGGCTGTGAAGCAGCCAAGGCGGGGACGAACTCTCGGTTCCCATGGCAGGGGCGGAGGCGCCGCGCTCCGGGTCGCCGAAGTCCAGCAGGGCCGCGGCGGCGGCCTCCGGCGAGGGAGCCGAACGGAGGCGGGGCGAGGCGCAGGTGGGACTCGCGCGTGGCAGCCATGGGCGTCGAGAGCGAGGAGCTCTCGCTCCTTCCTGCGAGCATGACGGCGCTGGAAAGACGGGCGCGTGGTGCTGGGATGGGGGCGCTGGTTGAGACGGGCGGTGGCGCACAGGGAAGATGGGGATCGTAGAGAGGAGAGGAGGGCGCTGGTCCTGGAAGAAAGAGGTTGCGAGGGAGAGTTGGGGGATCGGGCTACGTGCGTGTGGCGCTGCTGGCGGCGGAAGGGGAACGAGGAGGAGGGGTGCGCTGGCTAGGGTTGGGAGGGCGGCTGGGCCAATGGGCTGGCCTAGCTAGGAGGCCCAAGTGACCAGTTGGGCTCTGCTCTCTCTCTCTCTCTCTCTCTCTCTCTATATATATATATATATATATATATATATATATATATATATATATATATCCTTTAACAAAAAGCATAGAGAGGAGAAAAAAGAAAGAGGGGGGAAGTTAGAGAAATAATTTGGGCATGCAGTTAAATCTCCCGGACTCATAAAAATGAGTTCGTTCCGAGAAAATGCATTTGGCACCGCTTGAAAGGATTGCATTCAAACACATTTGAATGTGATTCAAATAAGTTTGAATTAGAAAAACATTTTTGGAGAGTCCAAAAATGTTCGGAATTTTTGTGGAGATCGGGAAAGCGACGAAAGAAGATATGGGCAAAGTTTGAGGACCAAACTTGAAGCGGGAAAAAGGCATGTGATTATTTGCAAGTGTGTCATGGTGAATTCCAAAAATGGAATATTTTACAATATCTCCCTAAATATCGGGAGAGTATGTTTTAAAGAGAAACCACCATATGAGTTCCCTCAATTTAAACGGATCAAAGATCCATACGGTTTATTTTGTTGAGTTGCAAAAATTAATGATATGATGGCATGATGACATGATGCAATGCAAAAATAAAAGGAGCAAGCAAAAATGAAACACACAGAGAAACCCGGAACCTATGGAAGTCTTCTCGAGCATCGGTCTTGGGGCGTCACATAGACGGAGTCTGCGATGTTCTCTGCCTCGTTGCCGACGGGATGGCGCCTCAGTGGAGCCGGCGAAGTCCTCCGCCACTGTTGGGCCATGCCACATGTCACCGTTTCATTGATGTGTATCGTCCGTTTGATGGGCGACACTTGTCGCAACGCAGAGCTGATGCATGGTTCTGTTGGCGAATGAGAAATTGACACGTGGAAAATCCTCAATGGCCGGGCCTGTTAACGGGCATCGGATCCAAAACCCGCACCTGATAGCTTAACGGTGACCCATTTACGTTGGCTGCCATGTGTCGATTGTCCTTGACGAAAACACTTCCATGACGCATTCTGTGATGATAAATAGATTATTGTCATGGAACACTTCCGCGACAACATAGGATGACTATCTTGATTTTGTCATAAAATTATCACGTATGTACTGACAGAAAACGTGACCTACTGTGACAAATGCATATCATCATTGCTGTGTTTTTTTTGTAGTGCCTGATGGCGGAGGAGGAAGTGGAGTAAGGAGAAACCCTAAGGCGACGGTTGGGGTTTATATGGAGGAGGGGCATGCAGAGGGCAGGGAAACATGGCCCCATGGTGGTCATGTGCACATGTATCCAATGCGTCCTCCTCTTTTTACCGAGGTAGACGCCAACCGAAGTAGTTCACCGCATGTGGGCTAGGTCGCACAGTAAAAACAGTAAGGGGTAAGTGGGTTGCCTCTTTTCTCTATGTTCTTTTCTATTTGCTTTCCTTTTTCCATTTAAGTAGATAGAAAATGGAAAAAAGAAAAGAGACGGTTAGAAGTTGAATTTCTCCATGGGACTAATTTCCTTGTACTCCAAGATTTATAGTTGGGTCACAAAAATTGGCTCCACAAATATTGAAAAGTTTGGATTTCAAACTTGTCAATATTTAATTCAGATGAATTTGAACTATAGGCCGGAGTTGAAAGGGTCCAAAAATTATGAGATTTTATGTGAAGGCTAGGAATTTGATAAGAAGATCATGTGCAAAGTTATAGATCAGATGGAAATATTTGTGTTTAAAAAGATTCAAATCCTTTGCAAATGGATTTGAAGTGGAGCCAAGATATGAGATAGTTCGAGGCCTTGAAAAATAAAATTGAAATAACTGATATTTTTAAGATGCCACATATTTGTTAACATTTTAAAGACATGGACGAATGCATGAAGTGCACAACTATTTATTAAATAAAAACAACAATAACAATATTTGGTTTATTACATTTGGGATGTTACACATACCACTAACTTCTTTATTGACCCAACCAGCACCGACGCCTCTTCCACCATGGCCACGTCATCAAACTTAACTCGACCATCCCTTCTTCCAAAATCGTTGCCTCAACCACATAAACCAAAGTTTTCTCCTCGACCACTGCCACCAAAAAGAATTCGCCCATGCCACTTTCCTGTTGTACCTTCTGGGCCACGTTCATATCCTCATTTGTACGTTCCCAGGTGCCACACTTGCAACACATGATGCGCAAAAACTTCAAAATATTATCATATTGTAGTAGGTAAAATTCTCTATTTTTCTTCATCGTTACAACTCGGCCACATTCAAATGCACTATAACTCGCACAAAATTCCCAAATGCATTGTAACTCCATCTCAATTTTGTCAACAATGTTAATCCTGGTCACTAAGATATTTACTAGGGAGCCTTGCATGTATCCATTCGGGAGGCAATGGATCTACGCCCACACCGTGAGATAGTTGAGCACAATCGATGTAGCTGAGAAAGGCCATCATAAGGCTTGACCATCACTCGGAAATTGCGTAAATAACCATTGTCCTCCACCCGTGACCTTCATCCTTTCACCAAAACAGAAGCATTGAGTAGTAAAAAGATTATGTTGCACCGCCCTTATCATGTTATCCTTTACTGGGCTCCAAACAGTGCTCATATTGGCAATGAAGGCTTGATATGTGAATTGATTTTGCATATGAATTTTTGCTACCGTCATCCACTTCATCTCCTCTCGCATGACGTTGATTTCATCCTCAAAGGCCACATTATGGAACTCACTTTCCCCCAAACCCATATGCTCTAGCAAATAGATTATCACATCCTCCTCGCCCTTTTCAGATCCTCCACTTCTCCGCTTTGTAGACGAGCTAGACATTGATGTTGTCTTCTCACTTCTCCAAAATCCCTAGATGAGAAAACCGTGGTTTGTACTTTGCCCTAATCCGTCGCCAAAGCTAGACAAACTCGCAAGCCCCCCACCCCCTTTATCAGCTCGAGCGACGGGGTTAGGGAAGAAGAGATCTAGTTGACGGTGAACTCACAGTGGAATTAGATTCTGCGGAGAGAAGAGAAATACTAAATGAAAAAACTTAGGACCTCACATTTTACATTTTTTTTGACAGTGGACCTCACATTTTACATAGTTTTCATGCATATAATAATTTTCAAGAACTACCGAACGAATCACAACAGAGCGACGCAAGTACACAATGTAGGCTCCACCTTTTTGTGGAGTTGGGGCTGGTCAAAATCTAATTAAAATCCTAGTCTGACACATTACACCGGTGTGGCGTGCGTGAGATCAGATCACCATCGCATCGCATCGCATCGCGGCAACCGAAAGCACGTCCGCGTCCAGCCGTAGCGGCCGGCTGGATCAGTGTTACTGGCCGAAGCCGAAACCCCAAATGGGCAAAAACCAGTGGGGAGAACACACGCACTCCCGCTCCGTCCCATCGCGGCCGTCGAATCTCCCACGCAACGGCCGCGGGCTCGCCCCCGCGCCTGCAGCCCTGGCCTCACCCCACTCGACCCTCCACCACTCTCCCATTCCCGTATAACCCCCCGCAGCCGCCGCCGCTCCTCCCCCTCTCTTCCTCCCTTGGCCAAATTTTGCGGGAAACGCGACGCCACCCGGAGAAACCCTCCTCCCGCACCTCGCCTCCCCCCTGCCAAAACCCTCGCCCCTCCTCCTCCTCCTACGATGGCCGCGCCGACGCCTCCGCCCGCCGCCGCTCCCGCCCCCGCCCCCGCCGCGGCGCCAGGACCGACGCCGCCGGCGCAAGTGGTAAGCTGGCGACTCTCCCTGCCTCCCGATCCGTCCGTTGCCGAGCTGACTCGATCTGCCCTGACCCGATTCGTGTACGGTCTTCGTCTTCCAGGTGGGCAACGCCTTCGTGCAGCAGTACTACAACATCCTCCACCAGTCCCCGGAGCTCGTCTTCCGCTTCTACCAGGAGGCCAGCCGCATCGGCCGCCCCGCCACCACCGGCGCCGACATGGACACCGTCACCACCATGGAGGTACCGCTCACTCCCCGTCCGTTGTTCCCTCGGTTCAGATCTGGGCATCTGGTGGCCTTAGAATGTTGGTAGACTTTCTCAGCGGTTCTGAATGGTTTCTTCTTGCAGGCGATTAACGAGAAGATCATGTCCATGGACATCGCGCGGGCGGAGATCAGGGGGGTGGACGCGCAGGAGTCGCTATGTGGCGGTGTGACCGTGCTCGTCACGGGCCACCTCACAGGGAAGGACGACGTCTGCCGCGAGTTCGCGCAGTCCTTCTTCCTTGCGCCGCAGGAGAAGGGTTACTTCGTGCTCAACGACATACTACGTTATGTCGGGCAGGGTGAGGCCGACCCGTCATTGCCGCCACCTCAGCAGCAGCCGCCGGCACCGGAGTTGGATGCAGTGGTTGCCCCTGCTGCCGCCCTGGCAAATGGTACTGTTGCCCTTGTGGAGAGTGTGCCGCGCGAGCAGGGTGCGTTGTGTGTAACATCTTGATCTATATTTTTATTTACTTGTGAACCACGTGATCCTTTGTTAAATTGCACATTGTCCTGTTTGTAGAGGCTTCGCCGCAGCCAGAGCCGGATCTCTCTGAGTCTGTTCCTCATACCAACGAGGATGAGGATCCCAAGGAGGAGGTTTACAACCCACCGAATGACGTGGAAGTGCCTGTTGTGGAGGAAACACCGGTTCCTGAGGTCATAGATGAAGTGCCAAATAATGTAGCAGCCTCCATACCGGTTTCGGCTCCCCCTGTACCACATGAGGAGGCCCCTAAGAAGTCGTACGCTTCAATTGTAGGTTTTGGATAACTGTTATTTTTCATCTAAATCATCTATTTCTGACATTTAAATTGTGTATATTACTATATTTCTTAGTCTCTAAATCTGAGCATAAATGAAAAGATATAACTGTCAGTCCTTTACAGGTTCTGCATATATTGAAATCTTGCGTGAAGATGTTTAATCAGTAATTAAATTTTTATGGGGTTTTAATGCTTTATTAAAATCTGGAGAGTAAATGTTTACATGAAGCTTCTATGGTCTCACTTTTAAGGTTATTGTTGTTGCTTAACTGATTCTGGAATGAAAATACTACAGAGCACAATAAATATTAGTGAGCTTTCTTACTTTTATCTTTTGCCGGGGAATATGAATGGAAATACATGTTATATGTACATCACTGTTGTCTATCTAGTGCCTTTGGTTGAGGAATTGTTTGAAGCTTGTTGATGTTGCGGATGATATGTACGTTCGCTTATGAATTCACCTTTTGAGATTCTCATTACCTTTGCATTATTGTTTTGCTCCAGGTCAAAGTCATGAAAGCAGTTCTGCCACCAAATTCCGCAGTTCCTTACAGGCCTGCACCACCAAAACCGGAGAAGCAAGCTCCTGCTCCTGCCCTGTCTGTGGCTGTTGATCCTCCAACTTTCAGTCCTAATCCTGAGAGCAGCAACATTCAAGACCCAGAAGGTATTATCTAAATCCAATATTGCATTGAAAACCTTCTTAGTACACTAGCATCTGACAGAAATACTTGACAATATTTTTTGAAGTTGATGCGCTTGCGGTGTATGTCAAAAATCTGCCCTTACATGCCACACCTAGCCAATTAGAAGAGGAGTTCAAAAGATTTGGTACTATTAAACATGATGGTATCCAAGTTAGAAGCCACAAGGTGCATTTTCTTCTCTCAACATGATGATGAGTTTTTCTTTTTCAGTAAAATAACTTGTAATATCTTCTCTTGTATTATCAATTGAAAACACAGATTCAAGGGTTCTGCTATGGCTTCATAGAGTTTGAGGATGCCAGCTCAGTTCAAAGTGCACTAGCGGTAATTTCAGTCTACCTACTAAATCATCAGCTTGCTCTCTGTTATTGCAGGACACTTTCCAATTTTTATTCTAGTTACATAATCTGTGTGTAGTTAATGGGAATGCCTGTAGTGAGTTTGTTTTGGATGATGTAGATCAGTAGATGTGTGTTTAACCATACAAGCATGAGCATAGCAGTCTTTTACTTCTCTTTTTTTCCTTCTACATGCCTGTTGCCTTGAAACTCTTTTTTAAACTTCGTCTTACCTAAACTACTAAAAACAAAGCAAGTTCATTGTGTTTATGTACTTGATTGTTGCTGCCTTTGATTTCTGGTCCAAATGATCATGGAAAATGGAGAGCAGCAGGAAGTATATTAGATTGGTGTTGCCTTTGATTTCCCGCCAGGGAAGGATGGATGTATGGAGTTATTGAAGAGTGGATAAAGTTTGTATCACCTACTCGTAATATAGACATGCTAGCAGGAATGATGGATGTATACATAGTTAAAAAAGTAGTGCTACAACTTAGTTTGAGAATGTGTGAGTTGGAGATTTTCAAACCCTGTTCTCAATCCCCTAACACATGCATGAGTTGTTCGCTATCTGACTATCTGTAGAGAATGTTATTCCATGCTCTTTGGTGTTCAATTTACAAGGTTCTTGAGGAATGTATCTTGTTTTCTTTTGTTCGATAATTATTTCTAGTCATATGCTACTATGTGACTTGACATTTAATTGTTGCTTCCACTTGTTCTCGCACTCTCTTAATCCTAGATCTTGTTTGGTTTGTAGTTTTGATGACTTGAGTCTGTTACATATGTTTGTTCAGTTGGGCTATAAACGGATACCATGTAATTGGATAACACCTCTATTTACGTGTGATTACACCCACCTCATTCTGAAACAGAAAATGCTGCATCGCTCGTCTCTCGTCCTGCACCCCAATCCCCTTTCCCCTCCGTCACATATCCCACTCACCGCATCCCTTACACCTGGATCTCTTCCTCTGTCCTCTTTTCCGCCAAGCAGCAGCGACATCGTCGCTCCATATGAGAAGCACTAACATGGAAAGAGCAGTGTCGACCGCTGATATTCGTTACTGTGAGGACGCCTGCATGAACTTGAATGGCTATGAACGAACTGGGTTGTGCCATGGTGGTGGGAGGAGGCCATGGAGCTGGCATTGCTGTAGATGCGGTGGATCAGCCGAGGGTGCAGGTTTTTGGTTGCTTCGATTCCGTTCTTCTGTGCTGCTGGCTTGGTCATTTTTTGTTATTTGTGAGATTGATGCTGGATCAATCGGACTTCTTTTATTGATTGGGTTGGTTAAATCAATGCCAGATCTATTTTCTTCTTCTTTTGTTGCATCTTACCCAACAGAGCATACCAGAGACAAGATAAGAATTGATTATGTTACAGTCCGTGGCTGAAGCCAAACAAGTTTCCTATTTTGGTAATGCCGTTTACATTGCCGGAGTAATCCGATTCCAATTAAGTTTACACTGCTTATTTTGGACCACACATGTTCCTGGATTGTTAGTTGTGCTTCTGATTTTATTTTCTTCTCTTAAAGAATCAACTTCCATGACTGCCCATATCAATTTCATAAGCTCCATACTTGCTTTTTTATTTTATCTGATTAACTCTTATTCTGAAGGCTTCTCCTGTGACGATTGATGACCGACCATGCCACGTCGAAGAAAAAAGAACTCCTGGTTCACGTGGTATGTTTCTGAAAGTTCAAACTCAACCCTGACTGTAAGAATGTACAAGGTTTTGGTCTTTCGGGAGAAATTCCATATATATATATATATATATATATATATCTGTTGTGATGTAGGATATGCTTGAAGTTTCAATGTTTGACATGTGTATATATATATCTACTCCCTCCGTTCCTAAATATAAGTCTTTGTAGAGATTCCACTATGAACCACATACGGATGTATATAGATGCATTTTAGAGTGTAGATTCACTCATTTTGCTCCGTATGTGGTCCATAGTGGAATCTTTCCAAAGACTTATATTTAGGAACGGAGGGAGTATATATTTGGCTCACATGTATTATTATTAGCACTTCCATTTTTCCAGTTTGAATTAAATATTATTCCAGCCCACTGCTTGCCACTTTGCATTTTGGTATTCTGCATATTTTTGTGTGCATTGTGAACAAATTACAATTTCTGAGATGAACATGAAGCACATATATCTAATTGCTGAATTATTATTAGATGAACATGAAGCACATATTTTTGTGTTCATCTCACATGTATTATTATTAGCACTTCCATTTTTCCAGTTTGAATTAAATATTATTCCAGCCCACTGCTTGCCACTTTGCATTTTGGTATTCTGCATATTTTTGTGTGCATTGTGAACAAATTACAATTTCTGAGATGAACATGAAGCACATATATCTAATTGCTGAATTATTTTGATGCACATGTGGCTAAAACCTAAACTGAAGCACCCACCCTTGCTTGTACATAATCTACTTTTATTTGAAATATGACAAACTACATTTTCTGTATTGCTTGAAAAACTAATGACGGGTGTCTGCCATTTTTCTTCAGTTGATTGATACATGTGCTATTTTCTTCTGGCTTCAGGTAGTAGCAGGGGAAGGTTTCCACCGGGTAGAGGTGGTAATTTCCGAGGTGAAGGCATGAGAGGCCGTGGTAGTTACCCTGGAGGGAGAGGCTATGGAAGGGGCGAGTACAACAACTATCGATCTGATTTTGGAGGCAGAGGCGGTGGTAGAGGCGGCTCAGGTCGTGGAGGTGATGTTGGCTACCAGCGGGTTGATCACTCTGGCACCGGTGGGCGTGGTGGTGCCCGGGCAGCTGCAAAGTGAGTTTGGTAGCTATGCGTTGGTAGAAGTTTGCTATTTCATTGTCGTTGAACGTACTAAGATTCACAAAAATGGTGTGTCGTGAGCTGGGTTCATGTGCGGTCGTTGTCAGCGTATTCAGGTCATAAATTGATGGTCTCCTTGTTTTGTGGCAAGGAAAGCAATGGTGATATTGGTTACTAATTGTAGAATATTACAATCTATTCAGATGCAGTCCTAGTAAGTTTTGGCATTCTTTTGAGCTGATGCGTTGTTGGATTTTCTTTACATATTATGTTAAGATTCGAACATCAGTATTTTTTAGCACGGCAAATTATGTTGTTGTGTGGATGGCAATTTTTTAAAGCAAGCATGGCACGCAATGCTTGCTTTAAAAAATTGTCATCCCACGACATAACTTGATAAAAAAGTTTGATTTGCCACAATCTAAAATCTGATGTCATATTTTTAGCCTTTTTGATTATTTATAAACTAGGTCACCTGATTCGCACAAGACGGAGTACAGTAGTTTACTCCGTATCCTCACGAGCTTGATTTGCTGTGCAAGTCAACTTCAGTTTTTATTAACTGGTTGGGTAATTGTTTAGAGTTGCTCAAAATTAGTACACCAAACCTCTTTTTATGGGAATGACTAAAAGGCATCACAGTCCCTGTGCGTTAGAATTGAACTTCCTAATTTGGTCTGCTATATTCAAGAGACGCCCTACGCCCCTACTGTTCTGCTTTGGGCTCTCAGTATGTGATTTGTTCTTCTGCAGAGGTTAATGGTTCTTTGTTTGGATCGAGAAAAACTGAAGGTGATTCTGAATTCTGGCCAACAGATGACCACTGCAGCACTTTGTGGTGGTTGCACAAAGCATCAGCAAAGAGCGAACTGTATTTTTGACAGCACAATGCTATTGTTTACCGATAGCCATACAGTTTTTTGCAACTCATAGTTCTCAATACCCTTTTAATAATATACTGTAAGATATAATATAATATAAACTGAATAAACGAACCATCACCCAATAAACAAACGCACAAGTGACTAGTCTGTATGATTACATCTAAGTATTCACGTCCACCGTCTGTATGCAAGTCCTTAATACTAGGAAGCATTGACGACGATCAGCTCTCCATCTCAACGACAATCTTACCAGTGGCATGGCCATCGATACTGCTCTGCCACGCCTTGTCTGCCTCGCTCAACGGGAACTTCGAGTCGACCACCGTCTTCAGCTTGCCTTCCTTGAGCAACCCAACCAATAACTCCAGGTCCGCCTTGTTGGGCGACAGGAGCAGGGGCACCAGGCGCTTCTTGGAAAATGTCATCCTGTGCAGCGCAGATGTGAGGATGGCCGAGAAGTTGGGGGTGATATCGATCACTCGCCCGGCATCACTGAGCAATGGCTGGAAAGACGACCAGCTGACACCGACGGTGCAGTGAACCACGCCGTCGTACTTCCTGCCGGAGGGACTCTGCAGGCTCGCCCCCTCTGGGGTCCCGTAGTCCATCACCTCGTCTGCGCCCAAGCTCTTCACAAGATCCATGTTGCGTGCGCCGCAGGTGGCGGTAACATGAAGGTTCGCTAGCTTTGCAAGCTGCACCGCGTACAGGCCTACGCCGCCAGAGGCAGCGGTGACCAACACGTTTAATGGCTTGCCGGTGCCGTCAAACTTGGCACCAATGGACCTTAGTGCCTGGAGCGCAGTGCCTGCAGCAATGGGAAGCCCAGCACCCTCAGCTGCAGAAACCTCAGCTGGCCTTTTGACGGTCAGGTTTGCGGATGCTACAGCATACTCTGCCAGTCCACCTCCGTTCTGTAACAGCAAAGACATTGTCACATTAACGAGCTTACAGCAATATTGTTTCTTTTAAAGAAGCGGATTTGTTCTGAAATCATCTTCTTTCTAAGTATGAAGATGACAAACATGGAAATATGTTGTCATGAGTGAAGTTCACTCACAAAAGAGTTCAACATGGCGACGACTTGATCACCCGCTGTGAGACCTTTCACTCCAGGACCAACATCAACAACTACTCCTGCAACATCAGTCACTGCAAGAAAAGGAGCAGTAGAGAAGAGATGCATCTATCAGCAAGTTGTTTCATGAATTGACCAACACACACAGACACACACACATATATGCTATCTTTATCATAAGCTGATTATCAGATAAGAGACATCCTGGATAGTTGTTAAAGGTGAAGAACAAAATAACATAGCAAGACTGACATGATCAAATAACGTTCTCATAACTACGCTTGGTGCTATTTTGCTCTCTATACATAGGAAGCCTCCAAACAGAATCCATGGTTGATAGAAAATGGCTAGCATCCATGCAGTGGCACTATGAATGAGGATAGTTACCTGGGATAAAAGGCAGTCTACGAGGCAGCAGAGGCCTCAAGTCCCCTTTCTGTATCTTCCAGTCAACTGGGTTGATGGTTGCAGCTTGCAGTTTCAGCAGGACCTCATTCTTCTTTGCAGAAGGGACGGGGACTTCTACATGCTGCATTAGAGAGATGTCAGAATCACAGGTTTATAGGTTCTACTGGTTCATCTTCATGGAAGAAGGAAATATTATGTTTACTGTTCTCCTTTGTTTTTTTTAAAACAAACTAATTTGATTTGTTTGTTAATTAATTAAGCAGTATAAGCATCAAGCTGTCAGGCAGATCTCTAGTCTAAAATAGGGTTCTTGTGAAAAGAATCCCCTGTCGACCGATTGACTCACAATCAGAGCTCACACAACTGACTTGGTCATCTCAATCATCTCCGGTGCTTTTCCAATCATCTAACACCAGACATGTGCAACTTTCAAATAATAAATTTCCGACTGACTCGTCATCGGAATATGTTTGGGATCCAGGGGTGCTGACTCATGGGTCACAATACAAAAACATTGTGCAGTGCTTTTCCGAGCATCCCACAGCAGGTATGTGCGACCTATTTAACTAATTCCACTGTAACACATCTTAACCACTCCTAAAGCCAAGTAGACACGAGAAAGAGAGAATATATCAATCTAGCTAGTGTAACACATCACCACCATAGAAACCACTAAAATACTCAATAGCCCATCACAAATTATACAGCAAAAGCCGCTAGAGCAAAGTTCTATTACTTGAGTAAGCAAGCTAGCTTCTTGACTACTTGTCTTGCCATGAAAAACAATTCAAAAGAAAGGATTCAGGTGAACTGACTGCGATCTCCACCACCAAGGGGTTCCCTGGAAAAAACTAACATATATACTCTAATACTTTGTACTAACTGTAGTCAATTAGCCAGTGAATCGGCCAAATCATCCTTAGCACCAACCGTACCAATCTCGCGCGCCGACCAGAACACAAAGCATACTAAAAAGCTTCGACCCGCTACCGCGAATAGTAACTCTTTACCTTGAGGCCGGCGGCGCCTCCGCCGCAGGCGTCGTACTGCACGGCCCGCATCGTCGCCGGCGTCGTGGTTGGGGTGGCCATGGGATGGGGGAAACAAGAGAGCGCACGGAGGGGAAGGAGCCTCGTGAGTATCGTGGGGGCGGCTGTTTGCGTGTGCTTAGCCGATGCGTGGCCGGAGATGCTCAGGGGTTGGGTTGGTTGGCTCTCTGGTTCTTGGGGTACACGTCCTGTGTCTCTCTGGGGCCTGGGCTGAGATCTATATACGCACGCCGACGCGAGGAATCCTGGGTTATGACGCGTGGGCCCACCCCGTCGGCGAGTGTGGGCCGCAATATCGGGGTTGGTTCTAGAAGGCCCGCTGATGTGTGTGCGGCGGGGGCGCGGGACACACGGCGATCGTGACTGGGCTGACACGGTTCATAGCGCCGTAGCCGACGATGTTGGCTCGTTTGGTCCCGCACGGAGCGTTCCCGCGCCCGGCCGCGTGACGCCACCGCCGACGATGGTCGCCTCGCCTGGCCTGTGCGAAGGCCGCATGCGTCTTGTCTGGTGCCAGGCTGCGCACCTCCACGGCGTGGGAACGCGGTCTTTGCGTGCCTGATCGTGTATATGTCGGCAAATTCGGAACGGCCCTCCAGCCCAGGTACTTCCGCCATCTGCACCAGCCAACCTTCCACGGGGGACATGCGCAAGCTTCTGTATTTTGCTTAAACATGCTCGTGCGTTGCAATAAAGAGAGAAAAATATATACTAGATTGCTCAATTTTTAAAGAGTGTCTGATTAAACGATCATTGATTCTACTTCAAATGTTTCAATCAAGGACAACGCTAACGTCCATACGTGCGATGGGAGTCAAACCCGTCCACACGTCCTATAACACACAGACTGCGCCATGTCACCGCATGCATGCATGTAAGAATCTTTTTAGATTTTCAGTTTTTAAAATGTTTCATCTGTTAAATGAATAATCCGATTGAAAATCCGTTTGCACCATTAAATTCCCTGCGACGAGATCTTCGAAACTAAATCTCATATCAATATATTTTGATGAATTTTTTTGGATTAAAAGTTGTCATGTCTATTGCACATGAATTGCCATGATATTTACACTGAAGTTGCCATGATATGTTTCAGCTATTTCCTTCTACATTGAAAAATAAATTTTGACATATCATAAGTCGGAAATTAAGAAACTAGACTTGCCATGAACCATAAACTAAAGTTGCCATGATACACGCACTTAAAATTGCCATGATTAATAATTTTGATGGTCAAACTACTGGAATTGCCATCAACAAAAAACTAAAATTTCCATGCTATACAAACTAAAATTGTCACATGGCAACTTTAGTTTAAGCACTATGACAACTATAGTGTAAACATCACCGCAACTTTTGGGCAAAAAAAAAAAATCATCGAAACATATCAACATGAGATCTAGTTTTGAAGATTTCATCGAGACCGATTTAATGGCGAAAATGGATTTTTAATTTGATTTTTAATTAAGAGATAAAACATTTTTAGCTGAAAATCAAAAAGATTCCTGCTGATGTCATCTGTTCATACGTGGCAAAATGAATGGTGATGAAGGCGTGCGAGCGATGTGCAAGATACCACACGTGTTGACGTTAGTTTTTTCGTTCAATCAAATACATTTACAAGTTTGGCAGAAATTTTGTTCAAATAAATGTTTAGCAAAGTCAAACAATGCATATAATATCAACATCTTAATGTACTACTATAACTATTGATAAAACTATTCACTGGATTAAATTGCACCTAGTCTTGTACCACAACTGTCCTCAAGCTTGAGAAATGCCTTTGCTACTGTCCGGTGCATAAAAATATTAACGAAATGCGGTCCTGACATAGGTACCCTCTACATAAACATCTACCCAACATGCCGTGTGCGTGTAAAGTTGTCGCATGGTTATCATCTGTTAAAAAGGGAGCAAGAAACATGAGTGTAAAATAAATTGAGCAACGAGTGTTCAAACCTCATATCCCAGTTGGACGGGATGTGCATACCTTAGACTACGCTACCTGGTACAAAGTTTGCATAACAACGCTCTTTCCAGTTCTACAAAAAGCAAAACATTCAAAATAATGCATATCTGACTTTGAGTCCAACAACATTAGCATATGCCTTTGTGTGCTGAAGCCCCTCTTTATGAGTGTGATTGAAAGTATTACCTTCAGCACTACAGTTTATCCAGATTCAGGCATATGTATTTTGCACTCTCTACCTCCAGGTCCAATGTGCATCGCCAAAGCATCGGTCAGTTTGTTATGAGTATAGTTAAAAGGGCCAATAGTTGTGTAGAATTTCCACTGAATTCATCTTAAACTGAAGCGTCCTGATACTAATTTAGAGGGCACTTTGTCCTAAACATATTAATTATTTGTACATTCAGTGCTTACATATATATAACTTGGAGTCAATGTTGTTCTTTTATTCTCTCCCAACCGCATGTACATCAAGTTGGCTTCTTATGCATGAGCTGTACAGATATATAATCTGTTTCACTTTTTTTGAACCAGATTTCAGCAAAATGAGATGAGCTTATTGTTGGGGAACGTAACATGTAATTTCAAAAAAAATTCTACGCTCACGCAAGATCTATCTAGGAGATGCATAACAACGAGAGGGGGAGAGTGTGTCCACGTACCCTCGTAGACCGAAAGCGAAAGCGTTTGACAATGCGGTTGATGTAGTCGAACTTCTTCTCATTCCGACCGATCAAGTACAGAACGTACGACACCTCCGAGTTTTCCACACGTTCAGCTCGATGACCTGCCTTGAACTCTTGACCCAGCAAAGTGTCGAGGGAGAGTTCCGTCAACACGACGGCGTGGTCACGGTGATGATGAAGTGATCCGTGCAGGGCTTCGCCTAAGCACTACGTGAATATGACGGAGGCGTAAACTATGAAGGGGGCGCCACACACGGCTAACAATGTTTGTTGTGTGTTCTAGCGGTGCCCCCTCCACATATATATTGGTTGGAGGGGAGGAGAGGCAGTGTGACGCCCGGATAGTTACACTATAATGTCACGTCACCTCGATTACTGTTGCTAATCTCGTGTTAGTTCAAAAACGATTCAAATTCAAATTTAAAATAAAGACAAACAACAAAAGTTTTCAAACTTTAAAACAAAAATGTTTTAGTTGTGCCAAATAACGCAAAGGTAATTGTGGTGAAGAAACCCCACTTTTATAAAATCTTTAAAATACTCTAAAATGAATAAAACAGTAGCAAAACAAATAATAAAATACCTTTTATAATTAATAATATGATAAATTATTCTATTTAGGGACTAAACTTTTTATGGTAGTGGGTTTAGTGGTAGGACTAATTTCGGGGTCATTTTTGTACTTTACAAAACTAAAATAAAGGAGGAACAAAATAAAATAGTAAAGTACAAATAAATAGAAAAGAAAAAGACAAACATAAATAAAACAATGAAAAGAAGAAAACTTCCCTGGCCATATGGGCCAAACAGCCCACCCGGCTAGCCCACTAGTCCTGCCGGCCCCCCTCACTCCCTTAACCCCCACACCCACCGAAACCCTAGCCCACGACCGCGCAAAACCCCCACCCCTGATCTTTCTCTCACCCGCCCTCCTGATCCAGATCGGATCGAGCGCCTTGCCCCTGCGCCCCTCGCCGACGCCCCGTCGCTTGTCGCCGACCACCGCCGTTGGGCTCCGTCACCGGTCGCCGCCCCACCGCGCCTCCGTCCTCCCCCGCGACGCCACCTCGCCGGAGCCGCCCCACCGTCTTCGCCGGCGTCGCCAAGCCCCGCCCCGCGTCGGACGCAACCTCGACCTCCTCCTCGTCGGACCTCGCGTCCTCGTCCTCTTCCCCGCCGGCCGCCAGCAAGCCTCGGTGCCCCCTCTCCCCATCAACGATGGGGAGGCCCGGGGCCTCTCCCTTTCTCTGCCTCACGCCTCGCTCGCGGTCACTGCATGCTAGACCACCCACGCGCGCGCCCGCGGTGAGCACGCGCTCACCGCGCCCTCTGCGCCATGCTCCTCGCGACCAAGTCGTCCTCGCCGTGCGCCGCCTCCCCGCGTCGCCCACGACGGCCGCGCCCCGCGCCCTTCCCCCACTCACTGCAGGACCTGCCCCCGCGTCCCGTGCGTGACCCACTCCCGCATCGCCCCGCCTCTGCCTCTCTTTGCGCGCTGCCCGCCGCCAGCGCCCAGCTTACCCGCCACCTCCCAGACCGCTCGTCGCCCGCGCAACCCTCCCACTGCCGAGCTGCTGCTGCTACCGTCGCGCTGCGCTGCCGCCCTCTCGTCGTGCCATGCCGCCGGGGCCGCCACTGCAGGAGCCGTGCCCTGCTCCCCCTCCCTGGCGTGCTTGCGTTGGCCGCCGGCGCCTCCCCTGCAAGCCGCTGTGCACGCTAGCCCAGCCATGGCCGGCTGGGGCCTTTGACCAGTGGCCCATTCCCCCTGTTTTGGATTAGTGTGGATAACCCCCAAATTAGATTAAGTGCTAAGCCCCCTTGTGATTATGACTAGTGGGGCCCGCCCCTGTTAGAATTTTTTTTTTCAAAATAACTAAATATAATTAATGATTAATTAATTAATTTAATAATTAATTAACTTAATTAATATTGCTTAGCTAACTAATTAACTACCTCACTAGTTTAATCAGTCAATGACAAGGAGGCCCCATCCTCCTGTTCACCACTCAATGTTTGACTGGTCAACTGGGTCCACTGGCCCACATGTCAGCCTTTGTGTACATTCTGCGTACACAGGGCTGGGTACCCATAGCATTTTGTCTATTAATTTTGAAATACAAATAATTTGGGAAAATGGATTAAATCTTTGAAAAATCATATAAAATAAACCGTAGCTCGGATGGAAAAACTTTGTACATGAAAGTTGCTCAGAACGACGGGACGAATCCGAATACGCAACCCGTTCGTCCGCCACGCATCCCTAGCATAGAAAACACGCAACTTTCCCCCTCCGGTTCATTTGTCCGAAAACGCGAAACACCGGGAATACTTTCCCGGATGTTTTCCCCCTTCATCGGTACCACCTCGTACCGCGTTAGGGCACACCTAGCATCACGCTTTGTCATGTCATGCATCGTCATGCATTTGTTTGCATTATATTTATTATTTCTTCCCCCTCTTCTCTCGCTAGACATCGAGACCGACGCCGCTGCTACCCAGTACGACTAGCTGTTGATGACCCCTCTCTCTTGCCAGAGCAACCATGCAAGCCCCCCCTTGATCACCAGATATCGCCTACTCTACTCTCTATACTGCTTGCATTAGAGTAGTGTAGCATGTTACTACTTCTAGTTAATCCTATCCTGATGCATAGCCTGTCCTTACTACTACTGTTGTTACCTTTACCTGCAATCCTAATGCTTAGTATAGGATGCTAGTTTACCATCAGTGGCCCTACATTCTTGTCTGTCTGCCATGCTATACTATCGGGCCGTGATCACTTGGGAGGTGGTCACGGGTATATACTTATACATAATATATGATACTTGTGGTGATTAAAGTCGAGTCGGCTCGTAGGAGTACCCGCGAGTGATTCCGATGTTGGGGGCTGAAGGGGCCGCTGGCTCCATCCCGGTAGAGGTGGGCCTGAGTTCTCGCAGGCCCCTGACTGTTACTTTGTGGCGGAGCGACAGGGCAGGTTGAGACCACCTAGGAGAGAGGTGGGCCTGGCCCTGGTCGGCGTCCGTGGTTATTTCAGAATAACACGCTTAACGAGATCTTGGTATTTGATCTGAGTCTGGCTACTGGCCTATACGCACTAACCATCTACGTGGGGACAGTTATGGGCACTCAACGTCGTGGTATCAGCCGAAGCCTTCGTGACGTCAATGATTGAGCGGCGCGCGCCGGGTTGGACCGCGTAACCCAACTTCCTTTGTAATGGAGGTTGCTAGGTCTGCTCACCGGCCGCATACGCAACGTGCAGGTGTGCAATGGGCGATGGGCCCAGACCCCTGCGCCATAGGGTTTAGACTGGCGTGCTGACCTCTCTGTTGTGCCTAGGTAGGGCTGCGACGTGTTGATCTTCCGAGGCCGGGCATGACCCAGAAAAGTGTGTCCGGCCAAATGGGATCGAGCGTGTTGGGTTATGTGGTGCACCCCTGCAGGGAAGTTAAACTATTCGAATAGCCGTGATCTTCGGTAACAGGACGACTTGGAGTTGTACCTTGACCTTATGACAACTAGAACCGGATACTTAATAAAACACACCCTTCCAAGTGCCAGATACAACCGGTGATCGCTCTCTCACAGGGCGACGAGGGGAGGATCATCGGTTAGGTTTATGCTACACGATGCTACTTGGTGAACTTACCATCTACTCTCTTCTACTGCTGCAAGATGGAGGTTACCAGAAGCGTAGTCTTCGAAAGGACTAGTTATCCCCCTCTTATTCCAGCATTGACGAAAAAGGGTTTCCCCCCGCTTTCTATTCCAAAGCAACCAATCGAAACATCCAAGGATAGGTGCTGGGGCGGAAGCAGCACAGGCACACCCAAAAGAAACGAAAGAGAAACAACAAGAGAAAAGAATGCCGACAACGGCGGATCGACGGAAACGAAGAAGCTTCACGACCACTGCGCCCACCGAAGATCTCCCACCAAGCTCCAAGGCTCCAAAGCACCGGTACCAATCAGCACCTCCAAGAAGGACCGAGACGAAAACGACGCTGCTGCCAAGGGTTTCCCCCGGTACACGACGAGGCGAGAGGAAAGGTCGCCCCTGACGCCCTCCAGGAAGGTCCGGCGGCACCCACCGACGTCGCCGCGTCGGGGTCGGACAGGCCGACAGGGGTTTCCCCCGATCCCAACCTTCACCTCAGGTGCTCCAGAGCCTGCCACCAAACCGAACACCCTCTTGCGCCACCATGGTCAAGAAGCCTCCACGCCGTCTCACCACGGCACCACGAGGTGAGGACTGCACAACAAGGGATAGGAGCCGGGACTAGGGGCCGCAGCGCCGTCGGCACGCGGGAGGGCACAACCTCCACCGTCAATGACGGTAGCCGACCGGACACACTAGCAGGAGCCTACCAGGCGCATGAGCCCACAGGCCCGGCCGGGAACTCCATTCCCGGACAGCTCCCGCCATCGCGCTGCAGCAGGCACGCCATCGGCATCGCCGCCCCCCATCCGATATTCCAGCATTCTGCAGTTCAGTCCACATATGATACCCTTAATCCATTTGATACCAATGCATACATATGTAGTGTAGCTCCTTGCTTGCGAGTACTTTGGATGAGTACTCACGGTTGCTTTTCTCCTCCTTTTCCCCCTTCCTATACTCGATTGCTGCGACTAGACGCTGGAGCCCAGGAGCCAGACGCCACCGACGACGACGACTACTACTACTCGGGAGGTGCCTACTACTACGTGCAGCCCGCTGACGATGACCAGGAGTAGTTTAGGAGGATCCCAGGCAGGAGGCCTGCGCCTCTTTTGATCTGTATCCCGGTTTGTGCTAGCCTTCTTAAGGCAAACTTGTTTACTTATGACTGTACCCAGATATTGTTGCTTCCGCTGACTCGTCTATGATCGAGCTCTTGTATTCAAGCCCTCGAGGCCCCTGGCTTGTAATATGATGCTTGTATGACTTATTTTATTTATAGAGTTGTGTTGTGATATCTTCCCGTGAGTCCCTGATCTTGACCGTACATGTTTGCGTGTATGATTAGTGTACGGTCAAATCGGGGGCATCACAAGTTGGTATCAGAGCCGACTGCCTGTAGGAATCCCCTTTCCAACTCCTTGGCCGAAGTCGAGTCTAGTCATTGAAAAACTTTTACTAACATGGCCGTGTGGCTTACGGGCCCACGTCGCCATTGGGTGGTATTAAGATCTTTTTACTCCTTGTCTATACTCTGGGACTCTGATCTCTCTTCTATTCGGGTTAAATGAATTTTGCTAAATCTAACATTAAGATCTCGTTATCATTTTCACCCGGAGAGTCCCTTATTACTGATGATCGTCTGCTGCACATGAAGACCCTGAAGATACTCTCCGCTGTTGACCCGAGAACTTGTGTTCATCGCGTTTGCAATTCCCCTTCCACCGTCAACCCTTATGGATAACTACTTGCAGTTGTTATTCTTACATTCATCCCCAGTTGGTCTTGTTATTACAAGATACCCTGAAATACTCGTCATTGTTTCGATAATCATTTGAGCTTACTGCCTTGCTGTTCTTTGTCATCTGAATACCCCTATGGATAATTCTCACACTTATCGAGTATCCGCTCATCCCCCAGTTGTTCATGTGTTTCACAATGGTCTTCGAAATACTATTCGATCCTCCAAAAATCCTTAGTAGCTTATTGCTCTGCAATACTTGTCTGCTTGCATTATGGATGCTTTCCATATGTCTGGCAATATTCGTTAGTATCCTTAGACACCGTCATTTTGATCCTATTGATTCAACATGAGTGCGAATGCACGCAATCATTAGTTGATCCTTTTAAATTATCTTTCTGGCTCACATGTCATTTTTGAACATGAGCTTGTTCTCGACCAATCTATTTGCCGTCAATTGTACCCTTAGGTCTACTGAACTTATCCGCCCTTGATCAGAGCGTCTGCTTCTGATCCTTCTATTTGGAAATCATAATTCCTTTGATATCTAAGCATCGAATCATTCAGGTGTTCTATAATCTGATGCCCTTGCATCCTTTCTTCAACTGATTGTGTGCCGATGCTCACATCAGCTCCGCTATGGACCATCAGGTCCTTTATTGGATTATTATTCGACGATGTCCTCCTTATTCAATAACCTTGTGAGCCTTTCCTCGGATACATAATGCTTTTGGTAAATTGTATCCCCTATTTTCTCAACCATGCTCTATTTTCGAGCTGGTGGTAATTACAGTTGAAGCTTGTGGTATATGTTTCCACGATACCCTGACGGGTTGAACCTATGATTTTCTTAATCTGTGTGAACCCGAAGGTTTTCACGGGTCATACTCCTCTAGTAATTCACCAGGTAGGTTTTGACACTAAAATCATTTTTATCTAGAGCAGTGATTGAAAGGTTATGCATTGAAGAAGTGGGAGTCGACCTTGAACTTTGTGTTCATGCCCATGGACACAATGTAGATCCTATCATGGTAGCTTCTTGTAATAATAACTAATTCCTTGATATAATATCCTTTGGTATCAGTGAATTGATCCTTTGCAATCGTGGTTCCGACCATATGTTCTTCTTGGATCCCATTTCTCGGACAAGTTGAAGTACTTGTCTTCTGCAAAGCAATACCCTAGTCCAACCTCTACTTTGATCTGTCTTCGAGTATTACCCCCTGGTATCTCGAGATTATCATGGAACTGCATAACTTCCTATGAGTTCTTCATCAAGTACTACATTCTCACTGATTACAATTTTTCATGGGCTCTGAGTTATTAAACACTCAAGGACACCGATAACTGAACCGAGTCCACACTCTGATTCAATAACTCTAAGTAATTTTCGTTGCTTACGAGTTTAATAATCCTTCAAGTCATTCCTAGCCTGACCGGCTATATCATTATTGTGCTAAAATTTTAACTGTGCTACCTGGTCCTTTTTCCCGGAGCACAAATTTTGACGGTGAGCTAATCTTACGTCGGTATTCCTCGTCATATCATTTCTCCCTGAATAGCAAACTTGATTTTGAGTTTGTGTCATACCCATGGTTCCAATAACCTTTCGCTTCATCATTCCTTTGACTTGATGTCATCGCCGATCGATTACATCTTCATGAAATCTCTCGACAAATGTGTCGTGATCATCATCAACCTTATGAGCTCTTCCAGATATCAATCGAATTCATGATGAGAAATGCCATCCTTGCTCTTGATGATTTGTGTTATCATCGGCCACTTTGTTGCTTCCCTCCAACACAAACTTGTTCGTGTTTTGTGTTATGCCTTGAGTTCCTTGCTATCCAACATTTGTCCTTCTTTACCTTGGAATATTATCACCTTTTATGTCAAGAATGTCGTGGGAATTTTACCACCTCTTGAGAATTCTTGATACAGGTAATACTTATCACCATCACCTTTCCTTCTTGGTCCCCGTGTTGGATCTAACCGGGATACCAACAGGTGAACGGTGCTGTTTGGATTCTGCCCTTCTAGCAACCCTATTCCTTTGAAGTTAATGGTCGAATGTTCATTCTTAGAACTATTGATCACTGAATCACCATTCTAACATTTGATCATGCTCCCTAAGGCCCTACTTTGGGCACCCTTTTCCACTAATGTTTAAAATGTGTATGTTTTTCCTTGAGCATACATCATTATATCATTTGATCCGACAAATGTTATCTCCTTGTTCACATAACTGTGGGAATCCATCTTTTTGGATACCTCGTTGTATTATCGCCGAGTCCATCAACCACCTCCTCATCCTTTCCTTGGCTTAATGATGAATCCCCTCGTGTATCCAGAGTCTGACCTTTGATTGAAGACCATGCAATGCTATCTCAAAGCATGTCTGTGGTACTCTGATTTTCAACAAGAACATTTGAAGCCCTGTGCTAAATGCTTCTTGCTCTATTGTCCAAACACCGTTGTATGGTTAATGTCATGAAATTTTTCTCCCCTTACCTAAAGAGTTTTCTACATTATATCCTGTCATGGATAATATGTTCTGCTTGTCCTTGGGAAGAATATACCCTTGAAATATGTGTTTAAACACATTTTCCTTTCCATTGTTCTGTTTAAACCTGATAATCACTTTTCCCTTCCATTGGTTTGTTTAAACCTTCTTATGATCTATATTGTATAAGCAGTTGTACCACTCTGTTAGAAAGACCCTGTTACTTTTGTTGATGGCATTTCGGTAACCACCGATGGACGAGAATCTTGCCTACTGGTCCGCCTCGTTCAACGAGCAGGAAGATGGTTCTCTTCGTCCCTCGCCCTTGGTACGGATGTGTTGCCGACATGACCGACAGACTATCCTCTGACATGCCTTACTTACATGATTGTGCAAGATGTCACCGACCTTCCTACTTTAACCACATGGTGGGCCCATAACCCACAGTTCCACAGGATCGAAACCTAACTCTCATGTACACCTTGTTAACAAAGTTATCACTTGCTCTTGGTTTCGTAGGTAATTCGCGAGCCACCTTCCTAGTGCTCTATTCTGGTATCAGACGCAATACTCAATCTCGTTGCTCTGGACCCCTTTCGCATGTTGTTTAGGCATCAGACGATTGTCTATCCGCTTGAAACTTCTTATGGTACTTTCTTACTTTTCTCTCGACGTGTCTCATTTGTTCAACTCGAGAGATACTCATGTGTTCATTCTTGGGATACCCCCAGATGATTTTACCTTATAACATCCTATCGTTGTAGAGATGCCCCTTACCTATTCGTAACTACGATGGAGCTCCTCGAAGAAAGGACGACAACTTCATCATGATGCATTGGAATAAAGAATTGAAGACATCAACGAAAGGGATTAACTTCTTCAAGAAGAGCAGCCAAGACCGAGAAGATCAGTTGAAATATCGTAACCAGACCTTTCTCCTTACTCTACCTCTTAAATCTCGGGATGAGATTTCTTGTAGTGGAGGAGAATTGTGACGCCCGAATAGTTACACTACAGTAACCCTCTGCTAATGATGCCACGTCACCTCGATTACTGGTGCTAATCTCGTGTTAGTTCAAAAACGATTCAAATTCAAATTTAAAATAAAGACAAACAACAAAAGTTTTCAAACTTTAAAACAAAAATGTTCGAGTTGTGCCAAATAATGCAAAGGTAATTGTGGTGAAGAAACCCCACTTTTATAAAATCTTTAAATACTCTAAAATGAATAAAACAATAGCAAAACAAATAATAAAATACCTTTTATAATTAATAATATGATAATATATTCTATTTAGGGACTAAACTTTTTATGGTAGTGGGTTTAGTGGTAGGACTAATTTAGGGGTCATTTTTGTACTTTACAAAACTAAAATAAAGGAGGAACAAAATAAAACAGTAAAGTAAAAATAAATAGAAAAGAAAAAGACAAACATAAATAAAACAATGAAAAGAAGAAAACTCCCCTGCCCATATGGGCCAAACAGCCGAGCCGGCTAGCCCACTAGTCCTGCCGGCCCCCCTCACTCCCTTAACCCCCACACCCACCGAAACCCTAGCCCACGACCGCGCAAAACCCCCACCCCCGATCTCTCTCTCACCTGCCCTCCTGATCCAGATCGGATCGAGCGCCTCGCTCCTGTGCCCCTCGTCGACGCCCCGTCGCTTGTCGCCGACCACCGCCGCTGGGCTCCGTCACCGGTCATCGCCCCACCGCGCCTCCGTCCTCCCCTGCGACGCCACCTCGCCGGAGCTGCCCCACCGTCTTCCCGGCGTCGCCAAGCCCCGCCCTGCGTCGGACGCAACCTCGACCTCCTCCTCGTCGGACCTCGCGTCTTCGTCCTCTTCCCCACCGGCCGCCAGCAAGCCTCGGCGCCCCCTCTCCCCATCAACGCTGGTGAGGCCCGGGGCCTCTCCCTTTCTCTGCCTCACGCTTCGCTCGCGGTCACCGCACGCTAGACCACCCACGCACGCGCCCGCAGTGAGCACGCGCTCACCGCGCCCAGCGCGCCCTCTGCGCCGTGCTCCTCGCGACCAAGTCGTCCTTGCCGTGCGCCGCCTCCCCGCGTCGCCCACGACGGCCGCGCCTCGCGCCCTTCCTCCACTCGCTGCAGGACCTGCCCCCGCGCCCCGTGCGTGACCCACTCCCGCATCGCCCCGCCTCTGCCTCTCTCTGCGCGCTGCCCGCCGCCAGCGCCCAGCTTGCCCGCCGCCTCCCAGACCGCTCGCCGCCCGCACAACCCTCCCACTGCCGAGCTGCTGCTGCTACCGCCGCGCTGCGCTGCCGCCCTCTCGTCGTGCCATGCCACCGGGGCCGCCGCTGCAGGGGCCATGCCCTGCTCCCCCTCCCCGGCGTGCTTGCGTTGGCCGCTGACGCCTCCCCTGCGAGCCACTGTGCACGCTAGCCCAGGCATGGCCGGCTGGGGCCTTTGACCAGTGGCCCGTTCCCCCTGTTTTGGATTAGTGGGGATAACCCCCAGATTAGATTAAGTGCTAAGCCCCCTTGTGATTATGACTAGTGGGGCCCGCCCCCTGTTAGAACAAAAAAAAGAATTTCAAAATAACTAAATATAATTAATGATCAATTAATTAATTTAATAATTAATTAACTTAATTAATATTGCTTAGTTAACTAATTAACTACCTCACTAGTTTAATCAGTCAATGACAAGGAGGCCCCACCCTCCTGTTGACCAGTTAAAGTTTGATTGGTCAACTGGGTCCACTGGCCCACATGTCAGCCTTTGTGTACATTCTGCGTACACAGGGCTGGGTACCCATAGCATTTTGTCTATTAATTTCGAAATACAAATAATTTGGGAAAATGGATTAAATCTTTGAAAAATCATATAAAATAAACCGTAGCTCGGATGGGAAAACTTTGTACATGAAAGTTGCTCAGAACGACGAGACGAATTTGTATACGCAGCCCCTTCGTCCGCCATGCATCCCTAGCATAGCAAACATGCAACTTTCCCCCTCCGATTCATCTGTCCGAAAACGCGAAACACCGGGAATACTTTCCCGGATGTTTTCCCCCTTCACCGGTACCACCTCGTACCGCGTTAGGGCACACCTAGCATCACGCTTTGTCATGTCATGCATCGTCATGCATTTGTTTGCATTATATTTATTGTTTCTTCCCCCTCTTCTCTCGCTAGACATCGAGACCGACACCGCTGCTACCCAGTACGACTACGGTGTTGACGACCCCTCTCTTGCCAGAGCAACCAGGCAAGCCCCCCCCCCTTGATCACCAGATATCGCCTACTCTACTCTCTATACTGCTTGCATTAGAGTAGTGTAGCATGTTACTGCTTCCAGTTAATCCTATCCTGATGCATAGCCTGTCCTTGCTACTACTGTTGTTACCTTTACCTGCAATCCTAATGCTTAGTATAGGATGCTAGTTTACCATCAGTGGCCCTACATTCTTGTCTGTCTGCCATGCTATACTATCGGGCCGTGATCACTTGGGAGGTGGTCACGGGTATATACTTATACATAATATATGATACTTGTGGTGATTAAAGTCGGGTCGACTCGTAGGAGTACCCGCGAGTGATTCTGATGTTGGGGGCTGAAGGGGCAGGTGGCTCCATCCCGATAGAGGTGGGCCTGAGTTCCCGCAGGCCCCCGACTGTTACTTTGTGGCAGAGCGACAGGGCAGGTTGAGACCACCTAGGAGAGAGGTGGGCCTGGCCCTGGTCGGCGTCCGTGGTTATTTCAGAATAACACGCTTAACGAGATCTTGGTATTTGATCTGAGTCTGGCTACTGGCCTATACACACTAACCATCTACGCGGGGACAGTTATGGGCACTCGACGTCGTGGTATCAGCCGAAGCCTTCGTGACGTTAGCATCTGAGCGGCGCGCGCCGGGTTGGACCGCGTAACGCAACTTCCTTTGTAATGGAGGTTGCTAGGTCTGCTCACCGGCCGCGTACGCAATGTGCAGGTGTGCAATGGGCGATGGGCCCAGACCCCTGCGCCATAGGGTTTAGACCGGCGTGCTGACCTCTCTGTTGTGCCTAGGTAGGGCTGCGACGTGTTGATCTTCCGAGGCCGGGCATGACCCAGAAAAGTGTGTCCAGCCAAATGGGATCGAGCGTGTTGGGTTATGTGGTGCACCCCTGCAGGGAAGTTAAACTATTCGAATAGCCGTGATCTTCGGTAACAGGACGACTTGGAGTTGTACCTTGACCTTATGACAACTAGAACCGGATACTTAATAAAACACACCCTTCCAAGTGCCACATACAACCGGTGATCGCTCTCTCACAGGGCGACGAGGGGAGGATCATCGGTTAGGTTTATGCTACATGATGCTACTTGGTGAACTTACCATCTACTCTCTTCTCCTGCTGCAAGATGAAGGTTACCAGAAGCATAGTCTTCGAAAGGACTAGTTATCCCCCTCTTATTCTGGCATTCTGCAGTTCAGTCCACATATGATACCCTTAATCCATTTGATACCAATGCATACATATGTAGTGTAGCTCCTTGCTTGCGAGTACTTTGGATGAGTACTCACGGTTGCTTTTCTCCCCCTTTTCCCCCTTCCTATACTCAATTGCTGCGACCAGACGCTGGAGCCCAGGAGCCAGACGCCACCGACGACGACGACTACTACTACTCGGGAGGTGCCTACTACTATGTGCAGCCCGCTGACAATGACCAGGAGTAGTTTAGGAGGATCCCAGGCAGGAGGCCTGCGCCTCTTTCGATCTGTATCCCGGTTTGTGCTAGCCTTCTTAAGGCAAACTTGTTTACTTATGTTTGTACCCAGATATTGTTGCTTCCACTGACTCGTCTATGATCGAGCTCTTGTATTCGAGCCCTCGAGGCCCCTGGCTTGTAATATGATGCTTGTATGACTTATTTTATTTGTATAGTTGTGTTGTGATATCTTCCCGTGAGTCCCTGATCTTGATTGTACACGTTTGCGTGTATGATTAGTGTACGATCAAATCGGGGGCGTCACAGGCAGCCAAGGGGGCGCCCCAAGTAGGAGGAATCCTACTTGGGGTCCTCCCAATTAGGTCTCCCCCATTTCCTATTCCTATTCGGAGTAGGAAGGGAAGAGGGGGAAGGGAGAATCCTATTCCCTTTTTCCTTTCCTTCTTTCCCTTTCCTTTTCCAATTTGGCCAGCCCATATTGAGGGGGGGGGGAGCACTAGCCCCTTAGTGGCTGGTGTGTTTCTTCTCTTGGCCCATTAGGCCCATATAGCTTGCCGGGGGTTGCCCGGAACCCTACCCGGTGATCCGATACGTACCCGATACCCTCACAACACTTCCGGTGTCTGAATACTATCATCCTATATATGAATCTTTACCTCTCAACCATTTCGAGACTCCTCGTCATATCCGGGATCTCATATGGGACTCCGAACAACATTCGGTTACAAAATCACATAACTCATATAATACAAATTGTCATCAAATGTTAAGCATGCGGACCCTACGGGTTCGAGAACTATGTAGACATGACCGAGACACCTCTCCGGTCAATAACCAACAACGGAACCTGAATGCTCATATTGGTTCCTACATATTCTACGAAGATTGTCGGTGTCAAAACCGGCGGATCTCGGGTAGGGGGTCCCGAACTATGCATCTAAGGCGGATGGTAACATGAGGCAGGGGACACGATGTTTTACCCAGGTTCGGGCCCTCTTGATGGAGGTAAAACCCTATGTCCCGCTTGATTGTTCTTGATAATATGAGTAGTACAAGAGTTGATCTACCACGAGATCAGAGAGGCTAAACCCTAGAAGCTAGCCTATGGTATGATTGTCTGTTGTCCTACGGACTAAAACCCTCCGGTTTATATAGACACCGGAGGGGGCTAGGTTTACACAGAGTCGGTTACAAGGAAGGAGATCTACATATCCGTATTGCCAATCTTGCCTTCCACGCCAAGGAGAGTCCCATTTGGACACGGGACAAAGTCTTCAATCTTGTATCTTCATAGTCCAACAGTCCGACCAAAGGATATAATCCGGCTGTCCGGATACCCCCTAATCCAGGACTCCCTTAGTAGCCCCTGAACCAGGCTTCAATGACGATGAGTCCGCGCGCAGATTGTCTTCGGCATTGCAAGGCGGGTTCCTCCTCCGAATACTTCATAGAAGATTTTGAACACGAGGATCGTGTCCGGCTCTGTAAAATAAGTTCCACATACCACCGTAGAGGGAATAATATTTCCACAAATCTAATCTGCTGACGTACCCCGTAGTGTGACAGCACACCACAACCAGGTCTTTATTCAAATCGTTTTTCATAACCTATCTCAGCGTGTTTCGTGAGGCGGTTTCCTTGGCACGTCTTGTCGAAGCAGAGATCGTGTCCCCTTATTAAAGGATTCTCATTAATACGGACGTGGGTAACTCAATCGTGCCCATTGGTAGGACTCCTAAATCTTAGGCAAGTCCCAAACGGCCACGAGGAGGACGCTTGATATTCACCCTCTTTATAAAGGGGACAAGGCCTTTTCCTCTCGGTCTTAATCGAATCCGCCTCTCGCATCGAGTTCCAACACCCAAAGCTCAGGTTTAGGCACTTCGGACCTTCAACTATGTCTGGATCCAACCTTCAAGGTCGGTGGATGCCTTCCTCCATCACAGAGGAGGACATCAAGAAGTTGAGGGAGGCCAGATATCTGACCGCCGAAATTTCGCATTGGCTGCCTGCCCGAGGGCAGGTTGTCCCTACTCCCGAACCCAATGAGAGCATCATGTTCGTCTCCCACTTCCTCCGAGGACTAGGCCTCGCTCTGGATCCCTTTGTTAGGGGTCTTATGTTCTATTACCGGCTAGATTTTCACGATCTGGCCCCGGATTCCCTTCTTCGCATCTCGACATTTATTGTCATATGTGAGGTCTTCCTCCGCATTACCCCTCACTTCGGCCTATGGCTCAAGACCTTCAATGTGAAGCCGAAGATGATCGAGGGGCAGCACGCAGCATGCGGAGGCGCTTCAATAAGCAAAATTGCTGACGCTCCATGGCCTGAGGGTTACTTCCCAGAGGTGTCCGGATTGTGGCAGCGGGAGTGGTTCTACATCACAGCTCCACGAAGTGCCAAGTGGGTAGCTGCCCCCGCCTTTCGCTCAGGCCCCCCACCATAACTGATGTCATGGATCAGCAGGGGGCTGAGCTGGGGTCCAGCCAAGGACGTGCCAATACTGCAAAGCCATATCCGAGATCTCTTCGAGAGAGATATCAGTCTGGTTATGGTAGTGCAAGTTATGCTAGTTCGTCAAGTCCAGCCTTGCAAACGCCGGCCCCTTCGCATGTGGGAATTCAACCCGGAAGGACCGCGAGCTATCCAATATTTCCTTGGCATGACGCATGAAGAGATGTACAAATTATTCTTCGGACCACAAATAATGTGTCCGGACATCACCGAGGATGCAGGTCTGAGCTGCAATCACCCGGATACCCAAGTAAGTAGCCCCGCATCTGAACACACTGTCCGTTTTATTTATAGCAATGTTGCCATAAAAAAGCCGCTCTTTGTCCAGGATTGGATAGCAAAGGCAAAGTTGATCAGGTGTCCGGCCCCCCTCCTTGAGACCTCACCAAATCCCGTGCTAACCAAGATGCTGGAGATCGCGCCTTATCAAGCACCCTCAGGAGAGGATAAAGGGGGGAACAAGGAGGCTACGCCTCCACGAAGGAGATTAGCCGGGGAGGAGGAACTGAAACTTCCTCTCCCCAGGGAAGGAAGAGAACCGCATCGGACCCGAAGAGAATGGTCTCCAAACGGGGGAAGAAATCTCCACCGGAGGGTCCTGCCCTGGGAGATACCCTGGCCATACTATGCCCTCAAGGGGACTAGCCCTCCACCGAGCTGTAAGTAAAAGGGTACTTAATAACGAAAATATCTTGCTTAGGGATGGCAATGGGTCGGGTTTGGGGCGGGTGGAGCTGGTCCATATCCAACCCATGACCCATCTTCCTACCCTCTGCCCATCCATCAAATTATCCATGGGCAAAACTTGTGGCCATGTCCAAACCCACTGGATACCCACATACACATGGAGCTCCATGGACATAGAAAAGTCAGCATGAAGCCTTCCCAAAGAGCAAATTAACTCATCATCATTCACTCACAAATGACAACATAAGCTACATGCATAAGTAGGCAACAAGTAATACGATGAGTCCTGAAGTGTGACATACCAGAGGTTGATTCTCCAGCATATAGCTCATGGAACAAGTTGCATATTTCCTGCCACTTCCCATTGATTCACTCTTTCTACTATCACTGGCATATGGCCCCACATGTCATATGGGTATCCATTGGATATCCATGGAGCACAAACTATAACCATGCCCAACCCGGCTATTCGTGGGTATCCATATCCATGGACCCATGGGCGAAAATGTGCTCGATACCCTTGCCCAACCGGGTCGGGTATCCATGGATATCCAGATCCGTGGATAAAATTGCCATTCCTAATCTTGCTTTACTTCTGAGGAAAATAATCGAAGCATTTATCTTGCAGTTCGGATCTTAGCCCTTCTCAGCAAAGCTCGTCTTCGGGGGATCTTCTTCTAGAGATGATGGAGAGCGAAATGCCTCCCCTTGCCACACCGCCTCACGAAGTGGGCGACCCCGAGGTGTCGTCGCGGAGAGTTTCTCTAGATCCAGCAAGGCCAGAAGGTAATCCTATGGCCACCCGAAGTCCTCAGCATCCGGCTCTCGAAGAGAGCAATCAAAAGAGTCCGACACCATCTGGTGTGCGGTCGGATGTACTGAGGGATCTACTGGAGCAAGCGGCTATATCAGAAGAGCACCGCACATTGATGGGTACGGTGATTGAAAGGATTTCGTCCTCCCAAAGCGGGTTGCATGAAGCCTTTATGAGTCTACTGACGGGTTTTGAGGTACGTGAAATGATGTACCTTTTTGACAGTACCGCGCATTTTTAGATGTGCCCTATGTAGATAGTAGCCCCTGAGACTCTGGTTGTCGTCGAAAACGGCGGCAAACAGAGGATCATAGTCCCAGGTAATAACCAGACTGCCTTTATGTGCAGGTGGTGGAAGCTCTGGTGGCTAGCCGGACTGATGGGTTTGCCGAACTAAAGCGGCAGCTGGATGCGGCAGATGCCGACATCGTGCTTGTCAACAAGCGGCTTGACGAGGCACAGGGTCAGTGATTTTTCTGGTGATCGTCACATAGTAAGAGCAGCATGATGCCAGTATCTTTAATATGTTGTGACTACAGATGGAGCTGCCACCATGGAGACCCTTCGGGCAGAGCTTGCCCGAGCCAAGGAGCACGCAAGAAGCAGCAATGCGGCCACTTTAAAGGCGGCCGAGGGTTTAAGGGCCAAACAGGCCGCACATTGCGAGAGTAAATAAAAAATTGCCAAGATGGCCATGGAGTTAAAATATGCTGCTGACCGTTACCGGCTTCTTGAAGAAGAAAACCGGGTGAAGGCGACGGACCTGGAGAAGGCCTGGGTGGCTGCCAAGGAAGCCCGCTCCAAAATTAGAGCGACGAAGGAGGAGCTGAATCAAGCTGCGTATATCGTTTATGGGAAGCCCTTCTTGTTGCAGACTAAGTTCAGAGATCCAAAATATGCTCCTCTAGACCGGCTATGGAGTTCTGCGGACGAGTACATGGATTTGGCTGCAAGTGCTGCTGATGCGGCCGAGTACTTCAAGGATCAGAAAGGTCCTGAATGGAGAAGCTGTTCTGGTCACAGTTTCACGCTCCAGTCCGTCCGCTGTTGCTGAATGAGCGATTGACCGGTTGGGCCGAGCTCCATAGATTATCCGGACTTGCCATGAGGTCCGTTGTGGATCATCTGTGGCCAGGAGGGCCAAGGCCGAATAGCTACTTTAGCTTAGTGCAACAATTCCTTGGTGCTGTGCCACGCATCGATGCTGTAAAGAGGTCGGCGTGCATAGAGGGCTCGCGGATGGCCCTTGCCCATGTCAAAACATACTGGGCGGAGATGGATGCCACCACTGTTGCGGCACAGGGTTCGGCCATAGGCCGAGTGGCTGCCAAGCACTACTTTGAAGAAGTTCTTGAAGGCGTTCGTTTGATAGATGCTCAATGCTCGAAGAATATTATGTTTAAGTGACATGTATTCCCATTTTAAGAACAATGTTTTATTGAATTTATCAAGGCTGTATTTATTCTTTTACCCGAAAGTGCTATGATGCCTCCTGTGCGGCCGTTTATGTATATATGTATATAACCTGAAAGATGGCAGTCGTCGGCTTCAGCCCCCAGGCATATAATGCGGGGGTGTTCGCAAAAGACGCATGTTCACACTTGATCCAACGTCTTGGTCCATTAAGGAGGTGATAGCGCAGTGAACTAGGCAATCGGACTATAATGCTTTAACACTTTCACTTAGCCAGAGGAGTTTGACAGTGGGGCTAATATAGCCCCTGGTGGCTCCGCGCTCATCTGGATTGGGGGCGCGTACATGCCTGGCTGGGAAACGACACTTCGTTAAGGCGGAGGAATCCCGAAGATTCCGCTAGGTCATCGAGTGGTTGACCAGTCTCACGCTATATCATGACAGTCAGTTTTTGGCTTTCTCTACTGAGATGCTCGTCCGGATGAACCAGGGCACAATCACAATAGTTCTCCTGGTGTTGCCTTAGCCGATAGAGCGGAACGTAAGGCAGCAAAACACAGGAGCCGGGCAAACCCAACATTTGACCAAAGACATGATTCGGAGCTGATGCATATAAGGCCAAACTCATGACACCGAACACTCCCTAGGGTATTCGGTCTTTATGATGTAAACCAGGTCGAAACAGTGCCCTTTGTAATAAGCCCCTGGTGTCCAAGTATGTGCAATATTCTGACGTGGCCACATGCCAATACGTCAGCATCCTTCTCAATTGTACTGAGAATCCGAGGGATGTGTATCAACAAGAGACAGTAAAAAAGGTTTACGCAGGGTCTTAATCTAAAAAGAATCCTTGGAACGGGTCCCTGTGCCGTATTCTGGACGGGTGTAGCATGATGGTCATCTAAAAAAGAGAGGAACTTAGTTGAAAAGTTGTCGTGCAAAAGGTAGGTTATACTAAATAAACCATGTACAGTTCAAAATGAGTAAAGTTGAGCCTAATTGCCACTTGTTTGCGCGCGTTGAGCCCCTTGTATTGTAATAGGGGTATAGCCATCAAACCTGTATCAATTACATATAGCTGCACCGGACTCGTCCAACCACGTCCATGGTCTTAATGACCTGTCAGATGCTTTAGTTGGTGAGGCCGTTTAATGTGCAGCTGCCAAGGCAGCCGCACGGTCTTCCGCGCGCAAGGAGCGCTCAATATTTCCATTTACTGTAATGATGCCACATGGACCGGGCATCTTAAGCATGAGAGAAGCGTAATGCGGTATTGCGTTAAAGCGAGCGAAAGCTTCGTGTCCGAGTAGTGCTTGATAGCCACTTTGGAACGGTGCGATGTGGAAGGTTAAATTTTCGCTGCGGAAGTTATCGGGAAAGCCGAATATAACCTCTAGTAGCAGGGAGCCCGTGCAATGGGCTTCTGGGCCTGGCGTTACTCCTTTAAAGGTAGTATTGCTATGGATAATTTTTGGTGGGTCTATCCCCATTTTGCGGACCGTGTCCTGATATATCAGGTTTAAACTATTGCCGCCGTCCATCAGGACTCGTGTGAAGTGGTATCCGTCAATTATCGGGTCTAACACCAAGGCAGCCCATCCTGTACGCCGGATACTTGCCGAGTAATCCCGATGGTCAAAGGTGATCGGTTGGGACGACCAGTGGCAGAACTCCGCGGTGATAGGCCCTGGGGCATGTGTCTCTAGGAGTGCCGCTTTGTTTCTCCCCTTTGTCACGTGTAACACGTTTACTGTTTTGACTTCTGGTGGGAATTTATTCTGTTCCCCAGTGCTTTGCTTGCGAGGCTCGTCCTCGTCTTCGCTTGGTGTATCCTGCCCCTTATGTTCGGCGTTGAGCTTGCGGACTGCTTGAAGACCCAACATTCTCTATGGGTATGATTTGCAGGTTTATCGGGGGTGCTGTGGATCTGACATATTTTATCCAGAATCTTGTTTAGGCTGGATAGTTCGTCTCTGTTGCCTTTGGAGGACAGCATTTGCTGACCTGGCCGAGAGCTTCTGAATCTTACTTTTACCGCCGTGCTATTCGGGTTGTCTTCTTTATTCCGGCGCTTGTTTTTGTTGCGTCGTGGTTTCCCGTTTCCGTCCCTGACTTCGGATGTACTTGGGTCGCTGGTGCTGCATCAGGCTAACCAGCTGTCCTCGCCCGCGCAAAAGCGGGTCATGAGGCTTGTTAATGCCGCCATTATTCTCGGCTTTTCTTGGCCGAGGTGTCTGGCAAGCCATTCGCCTCAAACGCTGTTCTTGAAAGCTGCTAAGGCTTCGGCGTCCGGACAGTCAACTATTTGGTTCTTTTTAGTGAGAAACCTATTCTAAAGCTTTCAGGCTGACTCTCCGGGCTGTTGAGTTATATGACTTAAATCGTCTGCATCCGGTGGTCGGAGATAGGTCCCTTGAAAATTTGCCCGAAAGGCGTCTTCAAGCTCTTCCCAGCTTCCAATGGAGTTTTCGGGGAGGCTTTTAAGCCAGTGCCGAGCTGGCCCTTTGAGCTTGAGGGGTAAGTACTTGATGGCATGGAGATCGTCTCCTTGAGCCATGTGGATATGGAGGGTGTAGTCCTCAATCCAGACCCCAGGGTCTGTCATTCCGTCGTATGCCTCTATGTTTACGGGTTTGAATCCCTATGGAAATTCATGTTCCAGCACCTCATCGGTGAAACATAGGGGGTGTGCGGCACCCCTGTATTTGGGTGTACCGTGGTGTTCGGATGTTTGCTGTGTTGCATTGCGTGCTGGAGCGCGCTTGCGTGGCCCGTAGATGGATCTGGTTGCGCCGTCCTTTTGATGCGAGCCCTCACATGGATCGCGTACTGGCTTGTGTGCGGCATTGTTTGCCGCTCTATGCTGGCCACGAGGTCGTCTATCCGACCGGATGGCTGTTTTGTTTTTTGATTGCGGGGGATCTAAGGCCTCCTCATCGAATTCAGGTCAGCTTTCACTTCGGGTAGCTCTTGGTGTGGCGATTACCGCCGTACTTTGCTACAATGTTGAGTACTTCACTCCATCTGATTCTGAGTGTGTCTTGTGCAGCCCTGAGCCTTTGCTTATGCTTTTTCAGACTCCTCGCAGTGGCAACAAGCCTTTGATGGGTATTCTGTTGCTCCGGGTGCCTGTCTGGTGTGATGTCATCCGGACTGTTATCTTCGACGGAGTCGGGTTGTTCGGTTTGATTCTCCGTGTTGCCGTGGTCGGACGATGGTTCAATACCATGTTTGTCGTCTGCTGGCTCACCTTGCTCTGTCGCTGGGTCTATATGATCGCTGTTTCTACCAAGGCAGGATTTGGAGCGGCGCTTACGCCGCCGCTTTGACTGCTTCTCGAGGGAACAACCCTTCGCTGCGTCCTTCCGTTCTTCATCGTCATTTTCTTTGGGTGTGTCCACCATGTATACATCATATGATGAAGTGGGCGTCCAGTGCCTTGTGGGCAGTGGTTCCTGTTCGTCTCCTGCATCGTCGTCCATACCGTCGATGTCTTCGGAGTCGAAGTCGAGCATGTCGGTCAAATCGTCGATAGTGGCTACAAAGTGGGTGGTGGGTGGGCGGCGAATTTCTTCGTCATCCGCATCCCAATTCTGCCGGACATAGTTCGGCCAGGGCTCTCCTGACAAGGAGAGAGACCTTAATGAGTTCAGTATGTCACCGAAGGGCGAGTGCTGAAAGATATCTGCGGAGGTGAACTCCATGATCGGTGCCCAGTCAGATTCGATAGGCACGGGCGCAGGCGGTTCGGAGTCCGTGGCCGGGGAAGAATCCGACAGTTTGGCGTCACGGCTCTCGTGAAGGGTAAGGTCGATACTTGGCTTGATCGCCGATGAGAGTGCGGCCTCCGCGGCGGGGTTTATCCACCCGTCACTGGATGGCGCAATTGGCTTCGATTTGAGGGTCGGAGCGGTTGCCGGTGCGATCTCCCGAACACTGTCCGATGGTAGAGCTAAGTCATGCTCATCATGACCGTGCGGCGCACTCGGCAAGGGCTCGAATCCGTCGAAGATCAAGTCTCCGTGGATGTCGGTTGTGTATTTCAAGTTTCCAAATCTAACCTGATAGCCAGGGGTGTAGCTCTCGATCTGCTCTAGATGGCCAAGCGAGTTGGCCCGCAGTGCGGAGCCGCCAAATACAAAGATTTATCCGAGGAGAAAAGTCTCACCCTGGACTGCATCGCTATCGATGATCGAAGGAGCCATCAAGCCTAATGATGACGACACAGAGGAACTCTCAATGAAAGCACCAATGTCGGTGTCAAAACCGGCGGAGCTCGGGTAGGGGGTCCCGAACTGTGCGTCTAATGCGGATGGTAACAGGAGGCAGGGGACACGATGTTTTACCCAGGTTCGAGCCCTCTTGATGGAGGTAAAACCCTACGTCCTGCTTGATTGTTCTTGATAATATGAGCAGTACAAGAGTTGATCTACCACGAGATCAGAGAGGCTAAACCCTAGAAGCTAGCCTATGATATGATTGTCTGTTGTCCTACAGACTAAAACCCTCCGGTTTATATAGACACCGGAGGTGGCTAGGGTTACACAGAGTCGGTTACAAGGAAGGAGATCTACATACCCGTATTGCCAAGCTTGCCTTCCACGCTAAGGAGAGTCCCATCCGGACACGGGAGGAAGTCTTCAATCTTGTATCTTCATAGTCCAACAGTCCGGCCAAAGGATATAATCCGGCTGTCCGGATACCCCCTAATCCAGGACTCCCTCAAAGATCTTTATCGGTCAAACCGTAATGACAACATACGTCATTCCCTTTGTCATCGGTATGTTACTTGCCCGAGATTCGATCGTCGGTATCTTCATACCTAGTTCAATCTCGTTACCGGCAAGTCTCTTTACTCGTTCCCTAATGCATCATCCCGCAACTAATTCATTAGTCACATTTCTTGCAAGGCTTATTATGATGTGCATTACCGAGAGGGCCCAGAGATACCTCTCCGATACTCGGAGTAACAAATCCTAATATCGATCTATGCCAACCCAACAAACACCTTCGGAGATACCTATAGAGCATCTTTATAATCACCCAGTTATGTTGTGATGTTTGATATTACACAAGGTATTCCTCCGGTATCCGGGAGTTTCATAATCTCATAGTCAAAGGAATATGTATAAATCATGAAGAAAACAATAGCAATAAAACTTAACGATCATTATGCTAAGCTAAAGGATGGGTCTTGTCCATCACATTATTCTCCTAATGATGTGATCCCGTTCATCAAATGACAACACATGTCTATGGTTAGGTAACTTAACCATCTTTGATTAACAAGCTAGTCTAGTAGAGGCTTACTAGGGACACAGTGTTTTGTCTATGTATCCACACTTGTATCAATTTTCCGGTTAATACAATTCTAGCATGAATAATAAACATTTATCGTGATATAAGGAAATATAAAATAACAACTTTACTATTGCCTCTAGGGCATATTTCTTTCCACTACTAGGAAAAGGGCTATAGCTAATATGGACATTAATGACGCACCATGTATGTGGTACGCCGCTGCTATATAGCAGTGGCGCAGCAGGTACAGGTGCGCCATTAGTGTCCTCATTATTAATAGCGCACCACACTCACGATGCGCCACTACTAACAAATTTTTCTCCAAAACTAGTAATGGCGCACCAGGGCATAGTGCACCATCACTAGTTTTAACTAGTAATGGCGCACCACACACTCTGTGCGCAACTACTAATGATTTTTTACCTCTTTTTTCCAAAACTAGTAATGGCGCACCAAGGTATAGTGCGTCATTACTGGTTCAAACTATTAATGGCGCACCACAACCACGGTGCGCCACTACTAACAATTTTTTTATTTTTTTTGCAAAACTAGTAATGGCGCACCATGTAACAGGTGCGCCATTGGTAGCTTTGACCAAATGCACCCCCGTGTACCGCCTTTTCAGTTTAAAAAAATAAAAGAAAATGATGGAAATGTCACAAAATAAAAGAAAATAATTTTCCCACGTGATATGTGGTCTAGTCGTTGGGAAAATTTACAAATATGAAATTCGGCTTTATTTGCAAAATCTCTTTGGAATTTAGTAAAATGGGCATAACTTTTGCATACGAACTTAGATTAAAAAGTTTTTTATATGAAAAATCATCTACTCGAAAAGTTACATCTGAATTGAACTGGGGGAACTATGTTCAAGATTTTCAGAATCCCCCAAAACCTAACAGAACGAAAGATACGGGGCTTGTAAGATCTAGAGGGGGAAAATGGAAAATAATTCAAACTTACTAGTGGCGCACCATTTGCTAGGTGCGCCACTAGTAACAGAAGAAAATTTGGTTTCGAATTTTTTTGGAATTGTTTTTCAAAATATGATACGTAA
Source organism: Triticum dicoccoides (assembly GCF_002162155.2). Lineage (NCBI taxonomy): Eukaryota > Viridiplantae > Streptophyta > Magnoliopsida > Poales > Poaceae > Triticum > Triticum dicoccoides. The sequence continues at coordinate 465,118,821 of NC_041382.1, read as the reverse complement.
TATGACCGGGAAGTTTGAAATATTTTTTCAAAATTTCATCACACTCATGAACATGAACAAAGTCCTAGACATCAACAAGGTTTAATAGGATTGATATGATAGACATAAGTGAGGTGGTGGTGGGGTTGGATAGAACTACAAAGTTAAGTGTGCTCGGGTTGGAGCAGTGTGAGGACGGGTGACCTCCCGGGAAGTTTGACCACTTAGTGCGATTTGACTTGAGATTAAGCATATTGACCCGAGATTAAGAAAAAACGAAAAAAAATAAAAAAATTTTGAATTTTTTTTTGTAAAAAAATTTCTAATTTTTTTTGAAAAAATTTGTTAGTAATGGCGCACTTCTGTGTGGTGCGCCATTACTAAGTCAGATAGTAATGGCGCACTTCTACGCATACTAATGGCGCACTATAGGTGCGCCATTACTATCTGCGCCATTAGTATTTGTTACTAGTGGCGTGATAATAGTGGCGCACATGTAGTGCGCCATTAATGGCAAAAACAGGTGCGCCACTAATTAGCCTTTTCCTAGTAGTGTTCAGTCTCCCACTTGCACTAGAGTCAATAATATAGTTCACATCGCCATGTGATTTAACACCAATAGTTCGCATCTTTATGTGATTAACACCCACATTGCACATCGCCATGTGACCAACACCCAAAGTGTTTACTAGAGTCAATATTCTAGGTCACATCGCTCTGTGATTAACACCCAAAGAGTACTAAGGTGTAATCATGTTTTGCTTGTGAGAGAAGTTTAGTCAATGGGTCTGACACATTCAGATCCATATGTATTTTGCAAATTTCTATGTCTACAATGCTCTGCATGGAGCTACTCTAGCTAATTGCGCCCACTTTCAATATGTATCCAGATCGAGACTTAGAGTCATCCAGATCGGTATCAAAGCTTGCATCGACGTAACTCTTTACGACGAACTCTTTATCACCTCCATAACTGAGAAATATTTCCTTAGTCCTCTTTAGGTACCTAAGGTTAATTTTGACCGCTGTCTAGTGATCTACTCTTGGATCACTATTGTACCCTCTTGCCAAACTCATGACAAGGTACACAATATGTCTGGTATACAATATGTCATACTTTATAGAACCTATGGATGAGGCATAGGGAATGACTTTGATTCTCTCTCTATCTTCTGAAGTGGTCGGGTTTTGAGTCTTACTCAACTTCATACCTTACAACTCAGGCCAGAACTCCTTCTTTGACAAATACATTTTGAACTCCTTCAAAATCTTATCAAGGTATGTACTCATCGAAAGTCTTATCAAGCGTCTTGATCTATATCTATAGACCTTGATGCCCAATATGTAAGCAGCTTCACTGAGGTCCTTCTTTTAAAAAACTCCTTTCAAACACTTCTTTATGCTTTCCAGAAAATTATACATCATTTTCGGTCAACAATATGTCATTCACATATACTTATCAGAAAGGCTGTAGTGCTCCCACTCACTTTATTGTAAATGCAGGCTTCTCCAAAAGTCTGTATAAAACCATATGCTTTGATCACCTCATCAAAGCGTATATCCCAACTCCGAGATGCTTGCACCAGTCCATAGATGGATCGCTGGAGCTTGCACACTTTGTCAGCACCTTTAGGATTGACAAAACCTTCAGGTTGTATCATATACAACTCTTCTTTAATACATCCATTTAAGGAATGCAGTTTTGACATCAATTTACCAGATTTTATAAAATGCGACAATTGCTAACATGATTCGGGCAGACTTAAGCATCGATACGAGTGAGAAAATCTCATCGTAGTCAACACCTTGAACTTGTTGAAAACCCTTTTGCGACAATTCGAGCTATGTAGATAGTAACACTACCATCAGCGTCCGTCTTCCTCTTGAAAATCCATTTATTCTCAATGGCTTGCCAATCATCGGGCAAGTCCAGCAAAGTCCACACTTTGTTCTCATACATGGATCCCATCTCAGATTTCATGGCCTAAAGTCATTTTGCGGAATCTGGGCTCATCATCGCTTCCTCATAGTTCGTAGGTTCGTCATGGTCTAGTAACATGACTTCCAGAACAGGATTACCGTACACTCAGGTGCGGAACATGCTCTGGTTGACCTACGAGGTTCGGTAGTAACTTGATCTGAAGTTTCATGATCATTATCATTAGCTTCCTCTCTAGTTGGTGTAGGCATCACTGGAACTAAATTTTGTGATGAGCTACTTTCCAATTCAAGAGAAGGTACAATTACCTCATCATGTTCTACTTTCCTCCCACCCACTTCTTTCGAGAGAAACTCCTTCTCTAGAAAGGATCCATTCTTAGCAACAAAGATCTTGCCTTCGGATCTGTGATAGAAGGTGTACCCAATAGTTTCTTTTGGGTATCCTATGAAGACGCACTTTTCTGATTTGGTTCGAGCTTATCAAGCTGAAGCTTTTTCACATAAGCATCGCACCCCCAAACTTTAAGAAATGACAACTTAGGTTTCTTGCCAAACTGCAGTTCATAGGATGTGATAGAGGCGAGGGTCCCGATCTTTCGATGAGATGGTGGCTATCATTTTGGAGGAAGTTGACTTTTACGATCCGACTACGAACGTGCGAGGACGTCGTGCCTTAGCAATCGCTAAACCAACTCCGAGAGGTTATTGACCACCCCGGAGCACGATCAACCTGACCACGAAGGTCTGTTTCCTGCAGGCAAATGAAGAACAAGCAAGGAACTAAGATTGCAATCTGGATATTGCAAATACAAGAGGAAAGCTTTATTCATCAAAGGTGGGTTTCTGTGACGCCTTTGTTTGGTCGTTGAACACAAATGAAGTACGCGAAGTTGCAGCTATGGCGAACTTTAATCTAAGCAAAACCCAATGTCTAAACGATGCCCTAAGGGATGTATATATGGAGGAGAGAGGGGGGGGGGATTTCATGGCCCTTGGAGGAGGGGTCCGAAACCAACCCTAACTCTTGTTTCCCCACACATACGGACTCTAAAAACTGCTTATAATCAAGTATTTCGAAATTACATGGGCCTGGCCCAAAAATAAGGCGACACAACACCTAGAATAGCCTCTGGACGAAATTTATGAAGTGGCATCTTGTATATTTCGTCCAAGGCTTCATGCATTCATTATGGTGGCTTCAAGGTCCTGGAATCATCACTTGTAACTCCGTTCTTGTTCCCCTTGCGCATGCCATCATCTCCATGCTTGAACTTGCTCCAAGTTTCATCTTTCTTGTCCAAGCTAGGCCCTTCATTTGTAAGCAAAACAAATGTATCCAATTTAGGCAGCATCATATTCTCATGAACATTAGAATCGTTACCAAGAAACGAAAGTACCTGATAATTCAATTGGCGTGCGCGAGCTCTAGTAATTGGTCCAGTATGGATAGCAGCAGGGGCTGTGGGTGTAACAATGGTATTGATGTCCTCATCATCCTCCCCTTCTTGAAATGAAGTCGTCCTCGACGAAAGCTCATCTTCCTCACCCAAATAAGGCTTCAAATCTGCAATGTTGAAAGTGGGACTAACCCCAAAATCTGCAGGCAGCTCAAGTTTATATGCATTATCATTTATTTTCTCTAACACCTTAAAAGGACCATCAGCACGTGGCATTAGCTTTGATTTGCGCAAATTAGGAAATCTATCCTTATGCAAATGTAACCAAACAAGATCTCCAGGTGCAAACACGACATGTTTTCTACCCTTATCTCCAGCAAGTTTATATTTAGCATTCATACGCTCAATGTTTTCCTTAGTTAACTCATGCATTTTTAAAATCAATTCAGCACGTTCTTTAGCATCAAAATTAACCTTCTCCGAAGATGGAAGAGGCAACAAATCAATAGGTGCACGAGGTAGGAAACCATACACAATTTCAAAAGGGCACATCTTAGTAGTAGAATGCAATGAACGATTATAAGCAAATTCAATATGAGGCAAGCATTCTTCCCACACTTTCTTATTATTCTTCAAAACAGCCCTAAGCATAGTAGACAATGTTCAATTGACTACTTCAGTTTGTCCATCAGTTTGGGGGTGACAAGTAGTACTAAAAAGCAGTTTAGTCCCCAACTTAGCCCATAAACATCTCCAAAAGTGGCTAAGAAATTTAGTATCACGATCTGAAACAATAGTATTTGGCACACCATGCAAGCGAATAATTTCACGAAAGATCAAATCAGCAACATTAACAGCATCATCGCTTTTATGACAGGGTATAAAGTGTGCCATTTTCGAGAACCTATCCATGACAACAAATATGCTATCCCTCCCCTTCTTTGTTCGAGGTAAACCTAAAACAAAGTCCATAGATATATCCTCCCAAGGAACACTAGGTACATGCAAAGGCATATATAAACCATGAGGATTTAGTCATGACTTAGCTTTTTGACATGTAGTGCAGCGAGCAACAAAAACGCTCAACATCACGTCTCATATTTGGCCAAAAGAAATGTGTAGCAAGTATATCCTCCGTCTTCTTCACGCTAAAGTGTCCCATTAATCTTCCTCCATGCACCTCCTGCAACAACAAAAGACAAACGGAGCTAGCTGGAATGCATAGCTTGTTAGCACGAAACACAAATCCATCATTAATGACGAACTTGTTCCAGGTTCTTCCTTCTTTACAATTCTGCATTACATCTTTAAAATCAGCATCATGCACATATTGATCTTTGATGGTCTCCAAACCAAATATTTTGAAGTCAAGTTATGAAAGCATAGTATAGAGACGAGACAATGCATCAACAACAACATTTTCTTTACCCTTCTTGTGTTTAATGACATAAGGGAAAGTCTCAGTGAATTCAACCCATTTAGCATGTCTACGATTCAGTTTAGCTTGACTTTTAATATGTTTCAAAGATTCATGATCAGAATGTATAACAAATTCTTTGGGCCATAAATAATGTTGCCATGTTTCTAAAGTCCGAACAAGAGCATATAATTCTTTATCATAAGTAGAATAATTCAGACTAGGCCCACTCAATTTTCAGAAAAGTATGCAACAGGTTTGCCATCTTGTAATAACACACCTCCTAATCCAATTCCACTAGCATCACATTCAAGATCAAAAGTCTTATTAAAATCAGGAAGTTGGAGTAAAGGAGCATGTGTCAACTTATCTTTCAATACCGTGAAGGCTTCTTCCTATGCGGTACCCCAAACAAAAGGCACATCCTTCTTTGTAAGCTCATTGAGAGGTGCAACAATGGTGCTGAAATCTCTCACAAAACACCTATAAAATCCAGCGAGGCCGAGAAAACTCCTGACTTGTGTGACCGTTTTGGGCTGCGGCCAACTCTCAATAGCTTCAATCTTGGCTTTATCAACTTTAATTCCCTCTGGAGTAACAACATAGCCAAGAAAAGATACTCGGTCGGTGCAGAAGGTGCACTTCCCAAGGTTACCAAACAAACGTGCATCACGTAGAACAATAAAAACAACACGTAAATGTTTCAAATGTTCCTCCAAAGGTCTGCTATAAATCAGTATATCATCAAAATAGACTACCACAAATCGTCCAATGAAAGCACGTAAAACTTCGTTCATTAGTCTCATGAAAGTACTAGGTGCATTAGTTAATCCAAAAGGCATGACTAACCACTCATATAAACCAAACTTAGTTTTAAATGCTGTTTTCCATTCATCTCCCAATTTCATATGAATTTGATGGTATCCACTACGCAAATCAACTTTGGAGAAAATTGTAGAGCCACTCAATTCATAAAGCATATCATCTAGCCTAGGAATAGGATGACGATAATGAATAGTAATATTATTAATGCCTCTACAATCAACACACATACGTGACATACCATCCTTTTTAGGCACTAGTATAATAGGAATGGCACAAGGACTAAGAGATCCGCGTATGTAATCTTTGTCGAGCAGCTCCTGTACTTGACACATAATCTCCTGCGTCTCCTTTGGATTGGTACGGTATGGTACACGGTTGGGTAGGGATGCACGAGGAATTAAGTCAATTTGATGCTCAATCCCTCGAATAGGTGGTAATCCCGGTGGCACGTCTTGTTGGAAGACGTCAGCGAACTCCTACAAAATGTTAGTGACAGCAGGGGGCAAAGAGGAAGGCACGTCCTCGAATGAAAATAATGCCACTTTGCACACAAGCATAGCAAATAGATTTGCTGAAATCTAGCTCATCAATATCAGATTTTGTGGCAAGTAAACATGCACTTTTCAATTTAATTTTAGAAGCAACACTAGATGGTTTATTATTAGGTTTCATTTGTTGCTCAAATTCTTTTGCCACAACCTGATTTTCACTCTTATTTTTCTCCTGTTTTGCTTTGTTAGCTCTATTAATGTCATCTTTCAAAATGGATTCAGGAGTCATAGGAAGCAAAGTAATATGGCTATCCTTATGAACAAGAGTATACTGATTATTTCTACCATGGTGTACAGAATTTTTATCAAATTGCCATGGTCTACCAAGTAATAAGGAACATGCTGGCATGGGTACCACATCATAATCAACATATGTAGAGATACTAAAATGCACACGAATAGTACGTGTTACCTTAATCTTGCCGCTGTTGTTGAACCATTGGATGTAGTAAGGATGTGGATGTGGTATTGTGGTGAGAGATAGCTTCTCCACCATCTCCATGCTAGCCAAGTTGTTGCAGCTCCCTCCATCTATGATGACGCGAACAAAATGTTCCTTCACAACTCCCTTTGTATGGAGCAAATTATGCCTCTGATTTTGCCCAGCTTGTGTGACCTGCACACTCAAAACACATTGAGCAACTAAACATTCATACCTGTCAGCATCTTCAGGAGCCATGTATTGCGTCTCATGATCAGAATCATCCCCACCGTGTTCTTCACGTGTAATAAGAGCCAATGTCTCCTCATCATAGTCACTAGCGGACTCATACCCACCATCCTCAGTAGCAATCATCACACGCTGAGATTTGCATTCTCTCGCCAAATGTCCTCTTCCCTTACAATGACGACAAATAATATCACTTGTGTGCCCTGTTGATGCCATGGAAGAAAAAGAACTCTGTGCAGGCCCGATAGGTGTGCTCTTGGCAGATAATGGTGGTTGTTCCTGCTTCCTTGTATCATAGCTGGAGGTAACAGCTGATGGAGGTGTCGGTGCAGTAGAATGTGTGGAAGTAGAGGATGCACGCGGTGTCCAGGATGAAGGTCGACCTGCAGAAAAGTTAGTCCGCGCCAATGCTTGTCGATCCTGCACTTCACGTTCAGCTTTACAAGCAAGATGGAATAAACGAGTGATATTATTATACTCCTTATACTCTAGAATGGTCTGAATCTCTCTATTTAATCCACCCATAAAACGTGCAAGCATAGCTTCATTCTCCTCAACAATACCACATCTAATCATGCCAGTTTGTAATTCCTGATAATGTTCTTCTACTGAATTTTTTCCTTGTCTTAAGCGCTGCAATTTTTGAAGTAATTCACGTTGATAATATGGTGGAACCCAACAAGTACGCATAGCAGTTTTCAAAGCAGCCCAAGTAGCTGGAATAGGATATAATCTACAATGTTCAGACCACCAAACACATGCAAAACTAGTGAAAGCACAAACAATAGCAGGAACACGTCTCTCCTCGGGATATTGTAAACATGTAAAACGTTGTCCAGTTTCTAACTCCCAAGTAAGATATATATCAGGAACATATCTACCCTCAAATGGTGGAATATTCAATTTCAATTTAGGAAAAAGGTCATGATCTCGTACCTCAGGTGGTGGTGCAGCCCTACCGTTGCGATGATATACCTGAGGACGACCTGGTGGTGGTGGTGCTGGTGGTTGCACGTAGTTCTGGTTTTGATGAACCTCATCCTCGTAATGGTCCTCCACCTCTGCAGTAGGAGCAGGAGCTACAGAAGCATCAGTAGCGGCACCCGAATTTTGCCCAAGGTCAATGGGAACGCACTGTGCTCGTCCCACTTGATTTGGAAGGCGACATTGTTGTTGTTGTAGAGGTGCGACAGGTGCAGCCGGCGGTGGTGGTGAAAAACGCGAAAGCAATTCAGTAAACTGTTATCGAGCTTTGTTTCGAACGTCTTCTTCATGCCATCTATCTTCTCCATGGCCTCTTCAAATCTCTTTAGCACATCTTGCACCTGTTCACTCATCATTTGCTGAAACTTATCATGAAGCTCCTTGTTCATCAAGTTCTCCCAGTCAATCTCGTCGGGTTGTGATCCTGCCATGGTTGGCAGCAATAGAAACACACAAGAATATGATCCTACAAATAGGGATGGCAATTTTTCCCATGGGTATGGGTACTCGCGGGTACCCTACCTGAAACAATGGGTATGTGCAAGACTTGAAGAGATTTTCTACCCATGGGTAATGGGTACCCATACCCGCAAAATATATGGGTAGGGCATGGGTAAGAAATTGTGCCCATGGGTAACCCAATGTATACCCCCAAAAAAATCAATAAATGAAAATAACTCCTATAACATGTGGGGTTAACATCCAACTCATATGGTTCAACCCTAAATCTCGTATTCCTTAAACAAGTCATAGCTCGTAGGCTCATAATCACCCGCTCACCACTCCTCATACATCCTATGTGACTCCTCAAAAAGATGAAACATCGACTCTTCGCTACCAGACTCTTGCCGAACACTCAATCCAGCGACCCCCAATTCCCACCACTGCCTTCCACTACGTCGGCCTTCCACCAACCGCTGCTCATACTCCCTTGATGCCTCCAAGAGGCCGCCCACTGGAGGAGGCCACATACGTGCTATATTACTCTACCATAATTACTTGAATTTTGAGCTCATTTCTCTACCTCTTAAGAATTTGAATGCTATATATTGTACCCAATGGATACCCATTGGGTATAGGATACCCGATGGGTATGGGCATGGGTGTCAGTTTATATCCATGGGTATTGAAGTGGGTGGGTATAAAAAGTTTGTATGGGTATGGGTTTGGGTAGAAGGAGGTTGTACCCGCCCATACCCTACCCATTTCCATCCCTACCTACAAACTACTAACAAGTGGTGCTGGTGGGTGTCACAAATCCGTCAAGCAAATCTCAAATTCTTACCAGTTCTTATCCAGCAGCAGGCGGTGATCGGCAACCGATGTAGTCAAAACTCTCAAAGCTTGGATAGAGCGATTACCAGGGAGAGTCGAACACACGACATAGATTTATGTGGAGCTAGGAAGGCTTATAATATGGTAGCAAAAAGATTAGCAATAATCAATTCAGAGATGCAAAGTTGAATAAACGCTCAACGATGTGCTGGTCCTAGGCTAAACCGTGCTAGAGACGCGAGCCTAGAACACTAACAAAATCACAGCGCTGCACGTAAACAAGGGAAAAATCACACTTTCGAATTTTTTTCGCTCAGTTTTTTTGGCACTCCTCTTTTTTTGGCGAAAAATCACTATAATGGCGAGTGTCTCAAAGCTCTTCCCTGGTCAAACTGACAGGATGGGCACGAATTTTTTTTGACTTTTTTTTCCGGAATTCAGGGCAGCGATGATGAAAAAGTGCGACAAAAAATTACTATGATGCCACGTGTCTCAAAAGACTCAGAAAAGCCTAAAAATAGGATAGGGAAAAATATTTTTGCGTGCGAAAATTTTGGCCTAAAAACAACCTGGGGGTCTCCAGATTTTTTTTCCCGAAACCTACTCAGGCAAGGAAACATGAATCGAAAATTAGACGGATCTCGAAAACAAACCTAATATGAAAGGACTCTGATTGATGGTGGCTATATGGTGGTAGGATATGGCAGCGATGGTGGTATATGGATACAGATTGGTGGTGGTATATTGATACGGATTGGTGGTGGTATATGGATACAGATTGGTGATGGTATATGGAGACAGATCGGTGGCGGATAAGCAGTGGTGGTAGATGGCAGGGGCGATGATGATGGTGCGGCGGCGGCGTGACAACTTATGACCAGAACTCAAAACTCTAAAAGACTAGACTCTAAGACCAGCAACTAGACACGACGATGCAACCGCAAATTCAACAAAGCAATATACTGAAAAGACTATGCAAAGGCTCAGACTGGTTCGGATATGATTGACTAACCTTAATTTTTTTCACTTTTTCGTGGACTGTAGTTATGAAGAACATACTCGATCTAAACTACAAAAAACTATAAAATCTCACCGAGCAACCTGGAAATCTGATACCACTTGATAGAGGCGAGGGTCCCGATCTTTCGATGAGATGGTGGCTATTGTTTTGGAGGAAGTCGACTTTGACGATCCGACTACGAACGGGCGAGGACATCGTGCCTTAGCAATCGCTAAACCAACTCCGAGAGGTTATTGACCATGCCGAAGCACGATCAACCTGACCACGAAGGTCTGTTTCCTGTAGGCAAACGAAGAACAAGCAAGAAACTAAGATTGCAATCTAGATATTGCAAATATAAGAGGAAAGCTTTATTGATCAAAGGTGGGGTTCTGTGACGTCTTTGTCTGGTCATTGAACACAAACGAAGTACAAAGTTGCAGCTATGGTGAAATTTAATCTAAGCAAAACCCAAAGTCTAACGATGCCCTAAGGGCTGT
>NC_041382.1:465076172-465108044 GCF_002162155.2 Triticum dicoccoides | reverse complement strand
GGGGGGGGATTTTGTGGCCCTTGGAGGAGGGGTCCGAAACCAACCCTAACTCTTGTTTCCCCACACATACGGACTCTAAAAACTGCCTATAATCAAGTATTTTGAAATTACATGGGCCTGGCCCAAAAATAAGGTGACACAACAGCTAGAATAGCCTCTGGATGAAATTTATGAAGTGGCATCTTGTATATTTCGTCCAAGGCTTCATGCACTCATTATGGTGGCTTCAAAGTCCTGGAATCATCACTTGTAACTCCGTCCTTGTTCCCCTTGCGCATGCCATCATCTCCATGCTTGAACTTGCTCCAAGGTTCATCTTTCTTGTCCAAGCTAGGCCCTTCATTTGTAAGCAAAACAAATGTATCCAATTTAGGCAGCATCATATTCTCATGAACATTAGAATCGTTACCAAGAAACGAAAGTACCTGATTATTCAATTGGCGTGCGTGAGCTTAGTAATTGGTCCGGTATGGATAGCAGCAGGGGCTGTGGGTGTAACAATGGTATTGATGTCCTCATCACGATTCATCTCAATGGATTTAGATGGTGCCCTATTTAACGTGAATGCAGCTGTCTCTAATGCATAACCCCAAAACGATAGTGGTAAATCGGTAAGAGACATCATAGATCGCACCATATCTAATAAACTACGTTACGATGTTCGGACACACCATTACGCTGTGGTGTTCCAGGTGGCATGAGTTTTGAAACTATTCCACATTGTTTTAAATGAAGCCAAACTCGTAACTCAAATATTCGCCTCCGCGATCATATCGTGTAAACTTTATTTTCTTGTTACGATGACTCTCCACTTCACTCTGAAATTCTCTGAACTTTTCAAATGTCTCAGACTTGTGTTTTATTAAGTAGATATATCCATATCTGCTCAAGTCATCTGTGATGGTCAGAAAATAATGATACCCGCTGCGAGCCTCAACACTCATCGGACCGCATACATCGGTACGTATTATTTCCAATAAGTTAGTGGCTCGCTCCATTGTTCCGGAGAATGGAGTTTTAGTCATCTTGCCCATGAGGCATGGTTCGCAAGCATCAAATGATTCATAATCAAGTGATTCCGAAAGTCCATCCGCATGGAGTTTCTTCGTGTGCTTTACACCAATATGACCTAAACGGCACTACCACAAATATGTCGCACTATCATTATTAACTTTGCATCTTTTGGCATCAATATTATGAATATGTGTATCATCACGATCGAGATTCAATAAACCATTCACACTGGGTGTATGACCATAGAAGGTTTTATTCATGTAAACAGAACAACAATTATTCTCTGACTTAAATGAATAACCGTATTGCAATAAACATGATATAATCATATTCATACTCAACGCAAACACCAAATAACATTTATTTAGGTTCAACACTAATCCCGAAGGTAGAGGGAGTGTGCGATGGTGATCGTATCAACCTTGTAATCACTTCCAACACACATCGTCACCTCACCCTTAACTAGTCTCTGTTCATTCTGCAACTCCTGTTTCAAGTTAGTAATCTTAGCAACTGAACCTGTATCAAATACCCATGGGCTACTACGAACACTAGTAAGGTACACATCAATAATCTGTATATCAAATATACCTTTGTTCACTTTGCCATCCTTCTTATCCACCAAGTATTTGGGGCATCTAGTGACCATTCCCTTTGTAGTATAAGCACTTAGTTTTAGGCTTAGGTCCAGCTTTGTGGTTCTTCATGGGAGTGAAAACTTGTTTGTCGTTCTTCTTGAAGTCCCGTTTCTTTCCCTTGCCATTTTCTTGAAACTAATGGTCTTGATAACCATCAACATTTGATGCTCTTTCTTGATTTCTACCTTCATCGATTTCAGCATCGCGAAGAGCTTGGGAATCGTTTTTGTCATCCCTTGCGTATTATAGTTCATCACGAAGTTCTAGTAACTTGGTGATAGTGACTAGAGAACTCTATCAATCACTATTTTATCTGGAAGATTAACTCCCACTTGATTCAAGCGATTGTAGTACCCAGACATTCTGAGTACACGCTCACTGGCTAAGCCATTCTCCTCCATCTTGTAGGCAAAGTACTTGTCAGAGGTCTCATACCTCTCGACATGGGCATGAGTCTGAAATACCAATTTCAACTCTTGGAACATCTTATATGCTCCGTGGCATTCAATTTTTTTGAAGTCCCGGTTCTAATCTGTAAAGCATGGTGCACTAAACTATCAAGTAGTCATCATACCGAGCTTGTCAAACGTTCATAACGTCTGCATCTGCTCCTACAATAGGTCTGTCACCTAGTGGTGCATCAAGGACATAATTCTTCTATGCAGCAACGAGGATAATCCTCAGATCACGGACCCAGTCCGCATCATTGCTACTATCATCTTTCAACTTTTCTCTAGGAACATATCAAAAATATATATAGGAGCTATATCGCAAGCTATTGATCTACAACATAGATAAGTAAAAACTAACTGGACTAAGTTCATGATAAATTAAGTTCAATTAATCATATTACTTAAGAACTCCCACTTAGATCGACATCCCTCGAGTCATCTAAATGATCACGTGATCCATATCAACTAAACCATGTCCGATCATCACGTGAGATGGAGTAGTTTTCAATGGTGAACATCTCTATGTTGATCATATCTACTATACGATTCATGTTCGACCTTTCGGCCCCCAATGTTTCAAGGCCATGTCTGTACATGCCAGGCTCGTCAAGTTTATCCCGAGTATTCCACACGTGCAAAACTGTCTTGCACCCGTTGTATGTGAACGCAGAGCTTAGTACACCCGATCATCACGTGGTGTCTCGGCACGACGAACTGTCGCAACGGTGCATACTCAAGGAGAACACTTATACCTTGAAATTTTTAGTAAGGGATCATCTTATAATGCTACCGCCGTACTAAGCAAAATAAGATGCATAAAAGATAAACATCACATGCAATCAAAATATGTGACATGATATGGCCATCATCATCTTGTGCCTTTGATCTCCATCTCCAAAGTACCGTCATGATTTTCATCGGCACCGGCTTGACACCTTGATCTCCACCGTAGCGTCGTTGTCGTTTCACCAACTATTGCTTCTATAACTATCGCTAACGCATAGTGATAATGTAAATCAATTACATGGCGATTGCATTTCATACAATAAAGCGAGAACCATAAGGCTCCTGCCAGTTGCCGATAAATTTTACAAAACATGATCATCTCATAAAACAACGTATATCATATCATGTCTTGACCATATCACATCACAACATGCCCTACAAAAATCAGTTTTACGTGGCTGCTACGGGCTTCTAGTAAGAACCGTTCTTACCTACGCATCAAAACCACAATGGTTTTTCATCAAGTTTGCTGTTTTAACCTTCAACAAGGACCGACCATAGTCAAATTTGATTCAACTAAATTTGGAGAAACAGACACCCACCAGCCACCTTTATGCAAAACATGTAACACCCCGGATGTAACTACCTTAATTGTATTCCGACTCTTGCCTTTTCCGACATTAAGTTATGTCATTTCCTCGTTGTCGGGTTTTTTCCTTCGTGTGTTTTCGTCTTTGTCATGCATGTCATATCATGTCATCATGTGCATTGCATTTGCATACATGTTCGTCTCATGCATCCGAGCATTTTCCCCGTTGTCCGTTTTGCATCCCGTCGCTCCTATGTCCTCCGGTGGTCCTTTTTACCTCTTTTCGTGTGCGGGCGTTAAACATTTCCAGATTGGACCGAGACTTGCCATGCGGCCTTGGTTTACTACCGGCAGACCGCCTGCCAAGTTTCGTGTAATTTGGAATTCGTTGATACTCCAGTGGTTAACCGAGGGACCAAAAAGGCCTCGTGTGTGTTGCAGCCCAACACCCTTCCAAAGTGGCCCAAAACCCACCTAAACCTCTTCCATCACCTAGGCCGTTCGATCACGATCGCGTGGCCGCAAACCGTGCTCAATTTGGAGTCTCCTAGCTCCCTCTACCTCTATATAAAGGCATCCCCCCGAAATTTTCGGATCATTCCCTATCCTAACCCTAGTCTCCCACCTCTCGCCGCCGGACACTTACGATTCGGGCCGGACGTGTCTGACTTGCTCCGCCACCGCCACGTGTTGTCGTCCCATTGGCTCCACCGCCTCCTCCCACCGTGCGGCCCGGGGAGCCCGGAGCCGGCCCACGTCGCCCCGCCGCCTACCTCTGCTCCGTGCCGCCACAACGCACCACCGCCGCCTTGCTCCGCCTCGTCACCGAAGACGCCCGCCGCAGCCCGGCTCTGCCGCGCCACTGCGCCAGGCACCTACTCCGGCCGCCGATGCCGGCGAGCTCCTCCACCTCGTCCCCAAGCTCCGGCCTCCTTCCTCGACGCCGACAGCTCTCTCCGGCGAACCTCCCATCTCCGGCGACGACGAGCTCGGATTCCGGCGACCTCGCTGCTACAGTACCTGCTACAGTACCACTACAGTGCCAGATCCAGATCCGGTTGACTTTCCCCCGAAACCCTAATCCCAGTTATTTTATGCAAACTTTGTCGTACATAACTTCATCACCGTGGCTCTGATTCGTGCGTGTAGCATATCAAAATGTTTGTCTCGAAGAGTACATTATTTCATCTCATTGCATCATTTTCATTTGAGCTCAGCTTGATGCCCGAAATGCTGTTGGAAGAGGGCTATGTGATGATAGTTTCAGATCTGTTTCAGCAAATGCACTTTTGTCATTTTTTCCATGATTAATGTGTGCATGCTATGATCCTGAGCTCTACATATGTTTTGTAGTATGCCATGCCATCTTTACAGGGGTGTATGCCATGTATTTTTGTGATCTTTGTGGTGACTAGCACAAGCATGCAAAGTAGCTTACTCAATGATGCTGATTTCAGGGACTTACAATTTCACTAAGTCCTTGCCCTATCATTATTTTTATGCCATATGTTCATGTTGTTTCCTAGTGATCCGTGCCTCTTTTGAGCATGATCAGTAAGGATGTTTTGTAGATATTGTGGTGCTCTATCCATCCATGTCTTCGTTTGCAATTATGGAGCACCCTAGCTTGACTCAATCGAGCTCTACTTTTGCTATAAAATGTTCCTGGCAGATTGTTAACATGTTTAGCACTTTTGCCGAGCTTGTTGTTGTTGATCCGTGCATGATATGATGTTGTTATTGCCATGTCTAGCTTCTATGCCATGTCTATTTGCTGGGTGTATGCTTAGTTTGTCATGCAATGCCTCGCAGTGAGTGCATCGAGCTTGTAAACATGCCTACTCGTTATCTGTTTTGCCATGCTCCAGTTTTTCACTAAGTCTGAATCTGTTTATGTTTTTGCTATGTTCACATGCTTGCAATTGTATTTTCTGATCCCTTTTGGCTCATGCTCACTAAGGGACTTTTGTTGTATGCTTTGAGTAGCTTCATTCCATGCCTTGCTTTGCTATGTTATGTTCCTGTAGCATATAGTTATCGTGCTCTAAACATTGCTTCCTGATGATAAATTCCTGACATGCTGTTAATTTCACTAAGTCTGAAACCTATTATCTTTTGCACTTTTGCCATGCTTGTTTGAGCTTGTTATTGCGTGAATTAGCCATAGCTCAGTGTTCATCTTTTGTCAGGCATCATGAGTGGATCCCTTCCATGTATTTTGTTGTCATGTTGGAGTGCTGTAGCATGTTGTTCTTGATGCATTTAGGTGGTCTCGTGCTGATTATCGTAGACCAGTGCCATATTTGTTTTGCTTGCCATTTCCAAACCGTGCATCCGATTCCGGTGATCTTTATATCGATTTCAACCGAAATCACCTCCCCTTTACAGTGGCACTCTTGGATTTACAAGTTGAGGCCAGGTTCAATCTTTCCTTTTCCAAATCTTGCATATGCATCGCATATCGCATCCCGCATAACATACCATGTTTGCATCATGTTGCTTGAGCATTGCACGTGGTTGATTGTGTTCCTTTTGCTTGTTGTTCTTGTTTGGGTAGAGCCGGGAGATGAGTACGCGAATGAGGAGCCCGTTGAGTACGCTTACGAGGATCAAGTCGACTCTAAGAACTTTGCAGGCAAGATGACCATACCCTCGAAATCACTTCTATCTTTGCTTGCTAGATGCTCGCTCTTTTGCTATGCCTATGCTACGATACATACCAATTGCTTATCATGCCTCCCAAATTGCCATGTCAAACCTCTAACCCACCTTGTCCTAGCAAACCGTTGTTTGGCTATGTTACCGCTTTGCTCAACCCCTCTTATAGCGTTGCTAGTTGCAGGTGAAGATTGGAGTTTGTTCCTTGTTGGAACATGTTTATTGTTGGGATATCACCATATTATCTTTTTTATCTTAATGCACCTATATACTTGGTAAAGGGTGGAAGGCTCGGCCTTATGCCTGGTGTTTTGTTCCACTCTTTCCGCCCTAGTTTCCGTCATATCGGTGTTATGTTCCCGGATTTTTGCGTTCCTTACACGGTTGGGTTATAATGGGAACCCCTTGACAATTCGCCTTGAATAAAACTCCTCCAGCAAGGCCCAACCTTGTTTTTACCATTCGCCACGTAGCCTTTTTCCCTTGGGTTTCGCGGACTCAAGGGTCATCTTTATTTTAAACCCCCGGGCCAGTGCTTCTCTAAGTGTTGGTCCAACCCAGAGCACCGTGCGGGGCCGTCCCTTGGCAACTTGGGTTACGTTGGCTTTTGTACGCTTAGCTTATCCGGTGTGTCCTGATAACGAGATATGTGCAGCTCCTATCGGGATTTGTCGGCACAGCGGGTGGTCTTGCTGGACTTGTTTTACCATTGTCGAGATGTCTTGTAACCGGGGTGCCGAGTCTGATCGGAATGTCTTGGGAGAAGGAATATCCTTCGTTGACCATGAGAGCTTGTGATGGGCTAAGTTGGGACTCCCCTGCAGGGTTTTGAACTTTCGAAAGCCGTGCCCGCGGTTATGGGCAGATGGGAATTTGTTAATGTCCGGTTGTAGATAACCTGAAACTTAACTTAATTAAAATGCACCAACTGCGTGTGTAACCGTGATGGTCTCTTCTCGGTGGAGTCCGGGAAGCGAACACGGTGTTGGAGTAATGCTTGACGTAGGTTGTATATATCAGAGAGTTATGAATTCTTTTTGAGTCATTTAGGATTATATATATCGGAGAGTTATGAATTCTTTTTACTCCTTAGTCCCTTCGTCGCTCTGGTGAGGCATACTGACGTAGAGTTTTGACTCTTATCTTCTCAAATTTCACAAATTTTTTAGGATCACGCGGGTATCTTGGAATCGTTCCGATGGTTTTGTGACGAGAACATTGTTCTTGGTGCCTCCTGACATTTAGGGGTTGTGGCAGTGTCCCGGGGAGTTGAGCTCCGAGGTGTTGCCGTCACAATTTTATCGTTGTACTTCTGGAATACCTGAGTTTCGCCGACATCGAAAATCTCTTTTATGCAGTTGTTGGTGAGATAACCTCGACGCCACCCAGTACTGGGGCGGGAGTTCGGGAGTATTTCCATAACTCGTATAACGGATGCTTTTCGAAGGTTGAGGTAAATGATTTCCGAAGGTTTCTTGGTTATGTGTTGAAGGATGGATACAACTTGATGTAGGATTTGCTAGCTTTGGGTGAGATATTATGCTTCCCCTGTATCCCCAACACCTGATTGCATAACCGCGAAGGTTCAGGAGTTTCATAGGTGGGAATTCATGTAGCTCTAGTTCTTCTTCCGCGGATATTTGGTTTGTGATTGGGTAATCCTTACCAAGTATTTGTTCTTGTCCGTACCTTGTTGTTTTATTCTTCCACCTCTATCTAAGTGGCTTCTCAATTTATGGAAGTGTGACCATTTCAATTGGAATGCATTCGTTCATTTTGTTCAGATGTGAAGACTATATGTTGCTATTACTATCCTTTGGATTCAGCTTGAATATATGTTTGTCAAGATGCTAAGGGATGTCACCCTCTCGAGGTTGGCTCCTCCAACGCGCACGACTCCGAATCCTGATCCGCCACCACCACCTCCACCTCCGGAGGCATGGCAAGCTGTGATGGCCACTACCAATGCAAACACGCAGCTGATCATGCAAATTCTGCAAGAGCGCAACCAAGGGAATCATGGCCATGGCAACAATCAAAATCAGTTCCTCTCTAATCAGAATCATGGCCATGGCAACACTCAACCAGTTCCTCTCTAACCAGCCAAAGACCTTCAACAACTGTGTCGAGGCCTCAGACAGTGATGATTGGCTCGTGGATATCTACAAGCATTTCGAGTGCAGCAATGTCAGGCCTGAGGACTTTGTCAAGTTTTCCTCCTTCCAACTCAAAGACCAAGCTGCAGAATGGTTTCAGCAATACAAAGATTCCAGAGGAGGCCGTGTGATTACCTGGGATGAATTCTGTCAAGACTCAAAGCTCATCACATTCCTTAGAGCGTTGTTGAACGCAAGCGTGAGGAATTCCGCAACCTGAAGCAAGGCAGCTTGTCTGTTTACTAGTATAACATTCTGTTCCAGAGGCTCGCTCGTTTCGCCAAGCAAGACATCCCTGATGAGAAGATCATGATTTACCAGTTCAGGGGTGGCCTCAGAGAAGATCTCCAACTAGCTCTCGTCCTTTTTGTGCTGAAGAAGTACGATAAGTTCTACAATATGGCAATGAAGCAAGATACTGCTCAACTCAAGTGCGATGCTTCCAAGAAGCGAGTCAGAGATGCAACTCCTTCTTCCTCAACTCAAGTGGCTAAGCAGCAAAAGTATTGGCTGCCTCCTCCTCCGTTCCGTCAGCCTTATGAACAGAAGAGCAAAGGTGGCAATGGATCTTCCCACCCACCCAACCCAGGCTTTCAGAACAAGACTTCGTCTCAAGCTCCAAGATCAAGTGCTCCGTATCACCGTCCACTCTCGTAGGTCATGTGCAACAAGTGTCAGCAGAAGGGTCACTATGCCAACAAATGCTTCAATCAGAGGTGTCTTCCTCCTCCTCCTCCTCCTCCTCCTGTGAGGTCTGCCAGCACCGCAGTGGTCAAGCATAATCCCAAGCACGCCAAGGTCAACTTGTTGAACGCAGCTCAGGCAGAGGACTCGTCAGATGTGATTATGGGTAACTTTCCAGTTAACTCTACTCCTGCAAAAGTCCTTTTTGATACTGGTGCATCGCATTGTTTCATGTCAAGATCATTTGTTTCAAAGCATGACTTCGTTTCAAAAATGTTGGGTAAACCCATGGGAGTGGTTTCTCCGGCCAAGTCTATGAGGGCTACCTCAATAGTCCCGGATGTTTCTATCATGATGGGCGACTTCAAGTTTCTGGCTTCTCCAATGGTCCTTGGCAACTCGGATATTGATCTTATTCTTGGAATGGACTGGCTTTCTAAGCACAAGACTCAGCTTGATTGTGTTGCCAGGCAGATTCAATTGACTCATTCGTCTGAGGATGTAATCGTCTTTGCCGCTAATGACGATACCATTCGACTGTTTTCTCTTAATGAGAAAGGCGAGCTGGATGCCATCTCTCAAATTCCAGTCGTTTGCGAATATCAAGACGTCTTTCCAGAAGAGCTTCCAGGAATGCCTCCGCACCGGCCAGTTGAATTCGTCATCGATCTTGAGCCTGGCACGAAACCTGTTGGCAAACGTCCTTACAAGCTTGTACCTGAAGAGTTGAAAGAGCTGAAGAAGCAACTCGATATTTAAGAGTGAATGGGTCTCATCCGACCAAGTTCTTCTCCATGGGGTTGTGGAGTTCTTTTTGTGAAGAAGAAGGATGGAACAGACCGACTTTGTGTCAACTACCGTCCATTGAACAAGAAGGCCATAAAGAACAAGTACCCACTTCCCAACATCAACGAGCTATTTGAACAACTCAAAGGTGATCAAGTATTCTCCAAGCTTGATCTCCGTATGGGCTATCATCAGATTCGCATTCGTGAACAAGATACCCCCAAGACAACATTCAGAACAAGCTATGGTTCATATGAATACACTGTCATGTCTTTCGGCCTCGTCAACGCTCCTCCAACATTCTCTCACATGATGAATTTCATCTTTAATGCCTACACAAATGACTTCGTCTTGGTCTACCCCGATGACATTTTGGTCTTTTCCAAGAACAAGGAGGATCATGCCAAGCACTTGCGTTTGGTGCTGGATAAGCTCAGAGAACATCAGTTCTATGCCAAGTTTTCAAAGTGCGAGTTTTGGCTCGATGAGGTTCTCTACCTTGGGCATATCATTTCTGCCAAGGGCATAGCGGTGAATCCTTAGAAGGTATCTGCAATTGTGAATTGGGAACCACCTTAGAACGTGAAGCAACTCCGCAGTTTCCTTGGTCTCGCAAGCTATTGTCGAAGGTTCGTCGAGAACTTCTCTAAGATCACGAAGCCTCTTTCTAACCTTCTCCAGAAGCATGTGAAGTACGTCTGGTCTCCTGAATGTGACATCGTTTTAAACACCCTGAAAGAGAAGTTAGTCACTGCTCCAGTTCTGACTCCTCCTGATGAATCCAAACCGCTTGAGGTCTTCTGTGATGCTTACCTTGAAGGTCTTGGTGCAGCATTGATGCAAGAGAAGAAAGTTGTGGCCTATACCTCTCGCCAGTTGAAGCCCAACGAAAAGAACTACCCCACTCACGACCTCGAGTTGGCGGAAGTTGTCCATGCTCTTTTAACTTGGAGACATCTCTTATTGGGAAGAAAAGTGGACATCTTCACTGACCACAAGAGTCTCAAGTACATCTTCACTCAGCCTAATATCAACCTCAGGCAGGCTCGTTGGGTCGAAATGATTCAAGAGTATAATCCGAGTATCGAATATACTCCAGGAAAGGCCAATGTAATTGCTGACGCATTGAGCAGGAAGGCTTACTGCAACAGTTTGATTCTCAAGCCTTACCAACCCGAGCTTTGTGAAGCTTTCCGCAAACTCAATCTGCAAGTCGTTCCTCAAGGTTTCCTCGCCAACGTCCAAGTCTCTCCTACTTTGGAAGATCAGATTCGCGAGGCTCAACTTCTTGATGCTATGGTGAAGAAGGTGAAGATTGGGATTGCCAAGAGTCAACCTAAGTACAAGTGCTATCGCCTTGATGACAAGGATACTCTATTCTTCGAGGATCGCATTGTTGTGCCTAAAGGTGACCTTTGTAAAGTCATTATGAATGAGGCTCACGATTCACTCCTCTCTATTCACCCTGGAAGTACAAAGATGTACCATGACCTCAAGCAGTCGTATTGGTGGACTCGAATGAAGCGTGAGATTGCTCAGTTCATGAACGAATGTGATGTCTGCAGAAGAGTGAAGATAGAACACCAACGACCAGCTGGTCTCCTCCAACCTCTTGCCATTCCAGAATGGAAGTTTGACCATATTGAGATGGACTTCGTGACTGGATTTCCAAAGTCCAAGCATGGAAATGATGCTATCTTCGTTGTCATCGACAAACTCACTAAAGTGGCTCATTTTCTTCCTATCAAAGAATCTATCACAGTAGCTCAGTTGGCAGAGCTATATACCTCCCGGATTGTCTCTCTACACGGCATTCCGCAGTTGATTTCTTCAGATCGTGGCAGCATCTTCACCTCTAAGTTCTGGTATTCTTTTCAGAAGGCCATGGGCACCAACATTCGCTTCAACACAACTTTTCATCCTCAAACTAGTGGCCAAGTCGAGCGAGTAAATCAGATTCTTGAAGATATGCTCAGGGCTTGCGTCATCTCCTTCAGTATGAAGTGGGAAGATTGTCTTCCATATGCTGAGTTCTCCTACAACAACAACTTTCAAGCGAGTTCGGGCAAGGCCCCATTCGAAATTCTCTATGGCAGGAAGTGCCGTACTCCTCTTAACTGGTCAGAGACTAGTGAATGTCAACTTCTTGGAAATGACTTAATCACAGAGGTAGAAGCTATGTGCAAAGTCATTCGTGATAATCTCAAAGCCGCGCAATCGCGCCAGAAGAGTTACTATGATAGCAAGCATCATGACTTGGCTTTCGAGATCGGAGACCATGTCTACCTCCGCGTCTCTCCAATGAAAGGTACTCGTCGCTTCGGTATCAAAGGGAAGCTTGCCCCTAGATACGTGGGTCCTTTCAAGATCGTCAGCAAGAGAGGCGATCTCGCCTATCAACTTGAGCTCCCCTCCAACTTTGCAAACGTGCACGACATGTTTGATGTCTCTCAACTCCTCAAGTGCTTCAAGACTCCTGACCGCACCGTCAACTTTGAAGACATTGATCTCCAAGAAGACCTGTCTTATCATGAGCGCCCAGTTGCTATTCTTGAAGAAACTGAGCGCAAGACACGCAACAAGTCTATCAAATTCCTCAAAGTAAAGTGGTCACATCATTCCGACCGTGAAGCCACCTGGGAACGCGAGGATCACCTCCGTTCCGAGTACGTGGAGTTTTTCCAGTCCTAGATCTCGGGACGAGATCCTTTCGTAGTGGTGGAGTGTTGTGACACCCCGGATGTAACTACCTTAATTGTATTCCGACTCTTGCCTTTTCCGGCATTAAGTTATGTCATTTCCTCGTTGTCGGGTTTTTTCCTTCGTGTGTTTTCATCTTTGTCATGCATGTCATATCATGTCATCATGTGCATTGCATTTGCATACGTGTTCGTCTCATGCATCCGAGCATTTTCCCCGTTGTCCGTTTTGCATTCCGGCGCTCCTATGTCCTCCGGTGGTCCTTTTTACCTCTTTTCGTGCGCGTGCGTTAAACATTTCCGGATTGGACCGAGACTTGCCATGCGGCCTTGGTTTACTACCGGTATACCGCCTGTGAAGTTTCGTGTCATTTGGACTTCGTTTGATACTCCAACGGTTAACCGAGGGACCGAAAAGGCCTCGTGTGTGTTGCAGCCCAACACCCTTCCAAAGTGGCCCAAAACCCACCTAAACCTCTTTCATCACCTAGGCCGTTCGATGACGATCGCGTGGCCACAAACCGTGCTCAATTTGGAGTCTCCTAGCTCCCTCTACCTCTATATAAAGGCATCCCCCCGAAATTTTCGGATCATTCCCTACCTAACCCTAGTCTCCTCCTACCTCTCGCCGCCGGACACGTCCGATTCGGGCCGAACGTGTCCGACTTGCTCCACCGCCACCACGTGTCATCGTCCCATTGGCTCCGCCGCCTCCTCCCACCGCGCGGCCCGGGGAGCCCGGATCCGGCCCCCGCGGCCCACGTCGCCCCGCCGCCTCCTACCGCACGCCCCGCCGCCTACCTCTGCTCCGCGCCGCCGCAACGCACCACCGTCGCCCTGCTCCGCCTCATCGCCGAAGACGCCCGCCGCAGCCCGGCTCCGCCGCGCCACCATGCCAGGCGTCTACTCCGGCCACCGACGCTAGCGAGCTCCTCCACCTCGTCCCCAAGCTCCGGCCTCCTTCCTCGACGCCGACAGCTCTCTCCGGCGAACCTCCCATCTCCAGCGACGACGAGCTTGGATTTCGGCGACCTCGCTGGTACAGTACCGCTACAGTGCCAGATCCAGATCCGGTTGACTTTCCCCCGAAACCCTAATCCCAGTTATTTTATGCAAACTTTGTCGTACATAACTTCATCACCATGGCTCTAATTCGTGCGTGTAGCATATCAAAATGTTTGTCTCGAAGAGTACATTATTTCATCTCATTGCATCATTCTCATTTGAGCTCAGCTTGATGCCCGAAATGCTGTTGGAAGAGGGCTATGTGATGATAGTTTCAGATCTGTTTCAGCAAATGCACTTTTGTCATTTTTGCCATGATTAATGTGTGCATGCTATGATCCTGAGCTCTACATATGTTTTGTAGTATGCCATGCCATCTTTACAAGGGTGTATGCCATGTATTTTTGTGATCTTTGTGGTGACTAGCACAAGCATGCAAAGTAGCTTACTCAATGATGCTGATTTCAGGGACTTAGAATTTCACTAAGTCCTTGCCCTATCATTATTTTTATGCCATATGTTCATGTTGTTTCCTAGTGATCCGTGCCTCTTTTGAGCATGATCAGTAAGGATGTTTTGTAGATATTGTGGTGCTCTATCCATCCATGTCTTTGTTTGCAATTATGGAGCACCCTAGCTTGACTCAATCGAGCTCTACTTTTGCTATAAAATGTTCCTGGCAGATTGTTAACATGTTTAGCACTTTTGCCGAGCTTGTTGTTGTTGATCCGTGCATGATATGATGTTGTTATTGCCATGTCTAGCTTCTATGCCATGTCTATTTGCTGGGTGTATGCTGAGTTTGTCATGCAATGCCTCGTAGTGTGTGCATCGAGCTCGTAAACATGCCTACTCGTTATCTGTTTTGCCATGCTCCAGTTTTTCACTAAGTCTGAATCTGTTTATGTTTTTGCTATGTTCACATGCTTGCAATTGTATTTTCTGATCCCTTTTGGCTCATGCTCACGAAGGGACTTTTGTTGTATGCTTTGAGTAGCTTCATTCCATGCCTTGCTTTGCTATGTTATGTTCCTGTAGCATATAGTTATCGTGCTCTAAACATTGCTTCCTGATGATAAATTCCTGACATGCTGTTAATTTCACTAAGTTTGAAACCTATTATCTTTTGCACTTTTGCCATGCTTGTTTGAGATTGTTATTGCGTGAATTAGCCATAGCTCAGTGTTCATCTTTTGTCAGGCATCATGAGTGGATCCCTTCCATGTATTTTGTTGTCATGTTGGAGTGTTGTAGCATGTTGTTCTTGATGCATTTAGGTGGTCTCGTGCTGATTATCGTAGACCAGTGCCATATTTGTTTTGCTTGCCATTTCCAAACCGTGCATCCGATTCCGGTGGTCTTTATATCGATTTCAACCGAAATCACCTCCCCTTTCTAGTGACACTCTTGGATTTCCAAGTTGAGGCCAGGTTCAATCTTTCCTTTTCCAAATCTTGCATATGCATCACATATCGCATCCTGCATAACATACCATGTTTGCATCATGTTGCTTGAGCATTGCACGTGGTTGATTGTGTTCCTTTTGCTTGTTGTTCTTATTTGGGTAGAGCCGGGAGACGAGTACGCGAACGAGGAGCCCGTTGAGTACGCTTACGAGGATCAAGTCGACTCTAAGAACTTTGCAGGCAAGATGACCATACCCTCGAAATCACTTCTATCTTTGCTTGCTAGATGCTCGCTCTTTTGCTATGCCTATGCTACGATACCTACCAATTGCTTATCATGCCTCCAAAATTGCCATGTCAAACCTCTAACCCACCTTGTCCTAGCAAACCGTTGTTTGGCTATGTTACCGCTTTGCTCAACCCCTCTTATAGCGTTGCTAGTTGCAGGTGAAGATTGGAGTTTGTTCCTTGTTGGAACATGTTTATTGTTGGGATATCACCATATTATCTTGTTTATCTTAATGCACCTATATACTTGGTAAAGGGTGGAAGGCTCGGCCTTATGCCTGGTGTTTTGTTCCACTCTTGCCGCCCTAGTTTCCGTCATATCGGTGTTATGTTCCCGGATTTTTG
The DNA here is from genome assembly GCF_002162155.2 of Triticum dicoccoides. NCBI lineage: Eukaryota > Viridiplantae > Streptophyta > Magnoliopsida > Poales > Poaceae > Triticum > Triticum dicoccoides. The sequence goes on along the minus strand of NC_041382.1, from coordinate 465,092,598 downwards.
CGTTCCTGACACGGTTGGGTTATAATGGGAACCCCTTGATAGTTCGCCTTGAATAAAACTCCTCCAGCAAGGCCCAACCTTGGGTTTACCATTCGCCACCTAGCCTTTTTTCCTTGGGTTTCGCGGACTCAAGGGTCATCTTTATTTTAAACCCCCGGGCCAGTGCTTCTCTAAGTGTTGGTCCAACCCAGAGCACCGTGCGGGGCCGTCCCTTGGCAACTTGGGTTACGTTGGCTTTCGTACGCTTAGCTTATCCGGTGTTCCCTGAGAACGAGATATGTGCAGCTCCTATCGGGATTTGTCGGCACAGCGGGTGGTCTTGCTGGACTTGTTTTACCATTGTCGAGATGTCTTGTAACCGGGATGCCGAGTCTGATCGGAATGTCTTGGGAGAAGGAATATCCTTCTTTGGCCGTGAGAGCTTGTGATGGGCTATGTTGGGACTCCCCTGCAGGGTTTTGAACTTTCGAAAGCCGTGCCCGCAGTTATGGGCAGATGGGAATTTGTTAATGTCCGGTTGTAGATAACCTGAAACTTAACTTAATTAAAATGCACCAACCGCGTGTGTAACCGTGATGTTCTCTTCTCGGCGGAGTCCGGGAAGCGAACACGGTGTTGGAGTAATGCTTGACGTAGGTTGTTCTAGGATCACTTCTTGATCATAGTTGTTCGACCGTGCCTTTGCCTTCTCTTCTCGCTCTCTTTTGCGAATATGTTAGCCACCATATATGCTAGTCGCTTGCTGCAGCTCCACATCATACCTTTACCCTTTCTATGAGATTAAATAGTCTTGATCGCGAGGGTGTGAGATTGCTGAGTCCCCGTGACTCATAGATTACTTCCAAAACCAGATGCAGGGACCGATGATAACGCTCCAGGTGATTCAACTAAGCTCAAGTGGCTGTTCGATGAGGACTCAGGACGATACTATGTGTCTTTCCCAGATGATCAGTAGTGGTGCCCAGTTGGGGCGATCGGAGACTATGTTGCATTTGGGGTTTATCTTCATTTTGGTTCCGTAGTCGGACCTTCAGTGTATTTGGATGAATGTAATGACTTATTTATGCTATTTGTGTGACATGGCGAGTGTAAGCCAACCATGTACCTTTCCCCTTTATTTATTTACATGGGTTGTTGTGAAGATTACCTCACTTGCGACATTGCTTTCAATGCGGTTATGCCTCTAAGTCGTGCTTCGACACGTGGGAGATATAGACGCATCGAGGGCATTACAAAACAGGTTGCATGTGTGTCGGTGGAACCGGTCTCATGAACATGGTCATGTAAGGTTGGTCCGGGCCGCTTCATCCAACAATACCGCCGAATCAAAATAAGACGTTGGTGGTAAGCAGTATGACTATCACCGCCCACAACTCTTTGTGTTCTACTCATGCATATCATCTATGCATAGACCTGGCTCGGATGCCACTATTGGGGTATGTAGCATGCAATTTAAATTTTTTTCCTACGCTCACACAAGACCTATCTAGGAGATGCATAGAAACGAGAGGGGGAGAGTGTGTCCACGTAACCCCGTAGACTGAAAGCGAAAGCGTTTGACAACGTGGTTGATGTAGTCGAACTTCTTCTCGTTCCGACCGATCAAGTACCAAATGTATGGCACCTCCGAGTTCTGCACATGTTCAGATTGATGACGTCCCTCGAACTCTTGATCTAGCAAAGTGTCGAGGGAGAGTTCCGTCAGCACGATGGCCTGGTGACGGTGATGGTGAAGTGATCAGTGCAGGGCTTGGCCTAAGCACTTGTGACGCCCCAAGACCGGAGCTTCAGATGCCTTCGAGGGTTTTCGGGTTTCGTCATGTGATTTGTTTGGTTCGTTGCATCATGTCATCATGCTATCATCTCATAAATCTTTTGCAACTCAACTAAATAAATTGCATGGATCTTTGGTCCATTTAAATCGAGGGAATTCACATGGTGATTCTCTTTATAACATATCCTCCCAATATTAGGGAGCTAAATAAAAATATTCCATTCATTTGGATTTACCGCAAACACACTTGCAAAATATCCCAATGCCTTTGTTATCTTGATTCTCGGTCTCCAACATGGCCATATATTTCTTTCATCATATTTCGGAGCTCTACCAAAAATCCGAACATTTTTGGACACCTCCATTTGCTAGCCCTTGTTCAAACCATTTGAATTAAATTCAAATGACTTTAAATTAAATCCTTGCAATCTTGCCTCTCCTATTTTCGTGGACCGTGCACATTTTTATGAGTCCGTGAAAATTATCCACATGTCCAACTTTTTCCCCTAACCTCTCTTTCTTTTTCTTTCATATCTCTGTTTTTTTCTTCTTTTGTTCTTTAGAGTGAGAGAGAGAGAGTCAGCCCAGCTGCAGCCTCAGGCCTGCCGGCCCAAGGTCCAGCTAAGGCCTCCCTAGGCGCATCTCCTCTCTCTCTATTGGGCCTCTCGCACCGGCCCACCAGTCCCGCTGCTAACCCTAACCCTGTCCCTGCCCGATCCCATGCACTCTCTCCCTCTCGTCCTCATCCACCGCCGCCAACACCCATTCGCACGCATCGAGCCAGGACCGTGCTCGATCCCCCTCCTCTCTCTTCGATCTCCCAGCGCCGCCTCCCACCTTGTTTTCCCTTCCTCTCGATCCCTCTCCTTCGCCCCGTGCTTCCTCACACCAACGCCCGCTGACTCTCGCTCATCTTGAGCGCCCCAACAGCAATGAGCTCCGTCGCTGGCAGCCTCGGCTCTGATCGCGCCAAGCGCCGCCAAGAGCCGCATGCCCTCTGGTCCGTCGTCTCGTGCTGCTCTCCTACCGCGACTCCGCGAGTCCCGCCGCTGGAGCGCAGAGACCCTTCCTCGTGCGCCGGCCACCAGCGCGGTCTCCTGCCGGCCTCACCATGACCCAACCCGAGCGCCTCCTGCTGCGAGCTCCACCAGGACCATGTCGCCGCCCTGCCTCCAAGTTCGCTGCCGCCAAGCGCCGCCGTGGCCATGCCCGACGCCGCCAGCAGGGCCCCGTTCCCGTCTCCGGTGCCTCAAGACCCATGCCCGAGCCCTCTGCTCGAGCAGGAGCTTCGCCTCCTTGCTTCGCGCCAAGGCCGACGCCGGCCACTTCGCCTTCGCCTCCTGCTGCCGGCGCACCGCCGGACCTTCGCCTCGCCCCATCCATCACGCTGCCTGTTGACCCTCCATTTTTTCTCTCGTTGTGAGCTTGTTTGGCCATGGACGTTTTGAGCCGTTTGCCTCCTGCACACGTCGTGTTTCCTCCAAATCCACTGAAGGCCACCATGCAAAATAACCAAGCATCCAGGGACGCAAGGCCGCCTTCGGAGATCCCTTTCGCCAAGTACCACGCCCGGTGAAGACCAAGACAGATACCTCCTCGAGCAGGAACGTTTTTGGGATCGTCAAGGCCACCTCAAGTTCGACTACGTTTTGCCGCCTCGACTGAGACCAACAAGTACCACGACGACGTGTCATGTTCATCTACCACCGTCTTCAGAACCGCTAAGAACGGGAAGTACCTCGGCTGGTACCTTGATGCTTGATGTGTAGAACAACGACCGTCGCCGAAGACCCGTGTAGCAAAACGTCAAGTACCTATGACCGAAGAACGCCATGTACCTCTCCGAAAAACGAACATGTACCACTATGTCCGGAGACCTCGAACCCGTCAAGTCCGACAACGATTGTGTACAACTACCGACGACGTGCATGTTGCCAAGTACCCTCTTTGGATCGTCATGTTCGACTACCGATAAACATGTACCACTACCGTCGTCGAGATCGCGAGAACCTCTACGGTCGACCCTAGAGCATGAGAGAACGACTACTTCCACTATGAAAGTCCCGAGAACATCTACTTCCCCTTCTCCGCTTCGAACTTGATCCTTTCCGATAATGCACGCTCTGAAAGGTACAACCGCCGAGACGACCGCCCGTGAACTAATGCATGTGTGATGTATGAGATGCTCGTGCTTGCTCCGTGCTCGAATTGTCGATGCACGTTGCCCCTCTTTTGCCTTGTTACCGTCGTCTCGTGGGACACCCGGTATCTGGGATCACTCCCCATCACTCTTGCACGTTTCACGCACCCACACTTGTTCCTTTGCACTAGCATCTCATTTGAGTTGCCGGATCACCAAAATGTTGCCATGGTAACATTTCTGTTTAGCCGCTGTGGCACCCCTTTTCCTTCCGCCATGGCGACAAATGCCTGATATCTTGTCATGTCTACTTTTCCTTAAAACTTGCATAAACTTGCACATGTCATCCGCATAATGATAACAACTTCAAGATTTGTTAAAATTGTTGTTTACCATGTTGTTTGCTTCTTTCCGGTGTTGCTTCTTCGGGTTAGTTCCGTTAACGTCGCGTTTGTGAGGATCCGTTCGACTACGTCCGTTTGTCTTCTTCATGGACTCGTTATTCTTCCTTGCGGGATCTCAGGCAAGATGACCATACCCTCGAAATCACTTCTATCTTTGCTTGCTAGATGCTCGCTCTTTTGCTATGCCTATGCTGCGATGCCTACCACTTGCTTTATCATGCCTCCCATATTGCCATGTCAAACCTCTAACCCACCTTGTCCTAGCAAACTGTTGTTTGGCTATGTTACCGCTTTGCTCAGCCCCTCTTATAGCGTTGTTAGTTGTAGGTGAAGATTGGAGCTTGTTCCATGTTTGGAACATGGATATTTGTTGGGATATCACAATATCTCTTATTTAATTAATGCATCTATATACTTGGTAAAGTGTGGAAAGCTCAGCCTTATGCCTGGTGTTTTGTTCCACTCTTGCCGCCCTAGTTTCTGTCATACCGGTGTTATGTTCCTTAATTTTGCGTTCCTTACACGGTTGGGTTATAATGGGAACCCCTTGACAGTTCGCCTTGAATAAAACTCCTCCAGCAAGGCCCAACATTGGTTTTACCATTTGCCACCTAGCCTTTTCTTTCCCTTGGGTCGGCCGGCTCAAGGGTCATCTTTATTTAATCCCCCCGGGCCAGTGCTTCTCTAAGTGTTGGTCCAATTGAGCGATGTCCGGGGCTACCAGGGGCAACTCTGGGCTGGCCTACCCGACGTCTTGCTCATCTGGTGTGCCCTGAGAACGAGATATGTGTAGCTCCTATCGGGATTTGTCGGTACATCTCGGTGGCTTTGCTGGTCTTGTTTTACCATTGTCGAAATGTCTTGTAACCGAGATTCCGAGCCTGATCGGGTCTTCCTGGGAGAAGGAATATCCTTCATTGACCGTGAGAGCTTGTGATGGGCTAAGTTGGGACACCCCTGCAGGGATTTGAACTTTCGAAAGCCGTGCCCGCGGTTATGGGCAGACGGGAATTTGTTAATGTTCGGTTGTAGAAAACCTGAAACTTATCTTAATTAAAATGCATCAACCGCGTGTGTAGCCGTGATGGTCTCTTTCCGGTGGTGTCCGGGAAGTGAACACAGTGTTGGAGTTATGCTTGAATGTAGGTTGTTCTAGGATCACTTCTTGATCATAGTTCATCGATCGTGCCTTTGTCTTCTCTTCTCGCTCTCATTTGCATATGTTAGCCACCAAATATGCTAGTCGCTTGCTGCAACTCGACCTCATACCTTTTCCCTACCCATAAGCTTAAATAGTCTTGATCGCGAGGGTGTGAAATTGCTGAGTCCCCGTGACTCACAGATTACTTCCAAAACTAGTTTGCAGGTGCCGATGATACTGTGCAGGTGACGCAACCGAGCTCAAGGAGGAGCTCGATGAAGATTGTGTTCGTTTGTTGTTTCCGTTTCCAGTTGATCAATAGTGGAGCCCAGTCGGGGCGATTGGGGATCTGTGTAGGTTTTGGGGTAGTCTTCTTTTATTTTGGTTCTGTAGTCGGACCTTGTTTGTATCTGGATGAATGCAATGATATGTATGCTTTGTGTGACGCGGCGATTGTAAGCCAACTATGTACTCTCTTTCCCTTATGTATTACATGGGTTGTGTGAAGATTACCTCACTTGCGACATTGCTTACAATGCGGTTATGCCTCTAAGTCGTGCTTCGACACGTGGGAGATATATCCGCATCGTGGGCGTTACAAGTTGGTAATCAGAGCCTTCCCCGACCTTAGGAGCCCCCTGCTTGATCGAATCGCTGGTGTTGTTGAGTCTAGAAAAATGTTTTGAGTCATTTAGGATTATATATATTGGAGAGTAGGATTCTTTTTACTCCTCAGTCCCTTCATCGCTCTGGTGAGGCATCCTGACTTAGAGTTTTGACTCTTCTCTTCTCAAATTTCACTAAATTTTTTTAGGATCCCGCAGGTATCTTGGAATCGTCCCGATGGTTTTGTGACGAGAACATTGTTCTTGGTGCCTCCTGAAATTTAGGGGTTGTGGCAGTGTCCCGGGGAGTTGAGCTCCGAGGTGTTGTCGTCACAATTTTATTGTTGCAGTTCTGGAATACCTGAGTTTTGCCGACATCGAAAATCTCTTTTATGCCGTTGTTGGTGAGATAACCTCGACGCCACCCAGTACTGGGGCGGGAGTTCGGGAGTATTGCCATAACTTGTATAACAGATGCTTTTCGAAGGTTGAGGTAAACGATTTCCGAAGGTTTCTTGGTTATGTGTTGAAGGATGGGTTTCCAATGTATCAATCTTTATGTCTCGACCATTTCGAGACTCCTCGTCATGTTCTTGATCAAATCCGGGAGTCTGAACTACCTTCGATACATCAAAACACATAAATTCGTAATATCGATCATCACCGAACGTTAAGCGTGCGGACCCTACGAGTTCGAGAACTATGTAGACATGACCGAGACATGTCTCCGGTTAATAACCAATAGCGGAACCTGGATGCTCATATTGGTTCCTACATATTCTACGAAGATCTTTATCGGTCAAACCGCATAACGATATATGTTGTTCCCTTTGTCATCGGTATGTTACTTGTTCGAGATTCGATCGTCGGTATCTCAATACCTAGTTTAATCTCGTTACCGGCAAGTCACTTTACTCGTTCCGTAATGCATCATCCCGCAACTAACTCATTAGTCACATTGCTTGCAAGGCTTATAGTGATGTGCATTACCGAGAGGGTCCAGAGATGCCTCTCCGATAGACGGAGTGACAAATCCTAATCTCGATCTATGCCAACTCAACAAACACCATTGGAGACACCTGTAGAGCATCTTTATAATCACTTGTTACGTTGTAACGTTTGATAGCACACAAGGTGTTCCTCCGGTATTCGGCAGTTGCATAATCTTCAATCATGCACAAGATGACTATATGATGTTTATTTATTTACTGCAATAAAACATCAATTATTTTCTTTAAACATGGAGGAATTAGATATATGTTTCCCACACATTGGACTTTATCAAACAGAATATGCATTTAATACCATATGGATCGAATAATTATTGCATGTCATTTACTTTTGGTTTGGTAAGGTGCTTATATATCTTACTTCTACGACAATTTGCATTTGTGAAGTTTAAGATATATGAAAAAAAATCTATCTATTGGTTTCTGTCATTTCTATATTTATCATAGCTAGTCCGTGCAGTTGCACGGGTTGGCGACTAGTGTGAATTAGCCGTAGCTCAGTGTTCATGTTTTGTCAAGCATCTCTTGTACATCACCGCAATATGTTTTTTTGCTATGTTGGAGTGCAATAGCTTAATTTATTGTTGCATTCTAAGTGCTATCATGCTGTTAATCACAAATTTGCGTCATTCTTGTGTTGCTTGTCATTTGCAAATTGTGCATCCGTTTCTGGTGATCTTTATATCGATTTCGACCAAAATCATCTCATCTTTGCAGCGGCAGACTTGGTTTGCCAAGTTGATGCCTTGATATTTCTTTCCCTTACGGAGCACGCATATGCATTGCATATCATATCTTGCATATCATGCCATGTTTTGCATCATGTTGCTTGTGCATTGCACCATGATTGATTGTTGTTCCATTGCTTGTGTTCTTGCCTTGGGTTGAGCCGGGAGACGAGTACGTGAACGAGGAACCTGTTGAGTACGCTGACGAGGATCACTACAAAAAAATACACTTCCTGATGATACGTGTTTGTCATAGTAGGTCACGTTTTCTGTCATGCATGTACATCCATGACAAATTTATGATAGAATCAAGATAGTCATACCTGTGTTGTCGTAGAAGTGTTCAATGACATTACCAAAATTATCATCATGGAAGTGTCCACTTCCATGACGATAAATCGCGCGTAACAGAAGTGCTTTTGTTGAGGGTGACCGACACGTGGCATCCACCGTAACGGAACGCCGTTAAGCTATCGGGCCCGTTTTTGGATCCGATAACCCGTTAACAGCCCGGACCAATGGGGATTTTCCACGTGTAAAATTTTGATTGGCTGAAGGAAACACGTGTCAGCTCCGCGTTGGCATAGGTGTCACTCATCCAATGGGTGAGATGCGCCTATGATATGTTGACACGTGGACCGGCCCAAAAGTGGCCCATAAAGTTTAAATGGGCCGGCCCAACTAAAGGCCCACAAGATTTTGCGGTCCATAATGGGCCGACCCAGCAAAAGGCCCACGAGATTTTGCATATCATAATGGGCCGGCCCAGATAAAGGCCCATGAGATTTTGCAGGCCATAATGGCCCGGCCCAACTAAAGGCCCACAAGATTTTGTAGACCATAATGGGCCGGCCTAGCTAAAGGCCCAACATTCTCAGTTAAGGCCCGTACGGCTAGTGTCAAATCGGCCCATCAACGGCCTGTCCTAAACTTGTGATCATCGCGGCCCATGGTCACTTCTGGCCCATTAACAGTCTGCTAAGTATATGGGCTGAATTACGGCCCGGTGTATTTCCGGCCTATTAAAGGTCCTACTTCATTTGGGCCCATTTATAGGCCATTGAAACTTTCAACCCATAAACGACCGTGAAGGATTTGGGTCATATTCGGCCATGTTTGACATTCGGCCTATTAGAGGCCTACTATAGATTTGGGCCACTTTTGGCCTATTGTGATTTTCGGCCTATTAACGTCGGACGAAATCCATGGGCCATATTTGGCCCAACGTCACATTGAGCCCATTAACGGCCCATATAAAAATGATGATAATCTAGCCCGACCGAACTTCCGGCCTAGTAAAGGCCCGTGTATTAGGTCGGCGCATTTACGGCCCGTCGACCATAATTTTCTTACTGCGGGCCCAAATTATGTTTAGGCCTGTTAAAGGCCCACTATGGGCACATGCCTACCAGAAAAATATGAAATCTTATGCTGGTTTAGGCCCAGATATTTTTAGTGGGCTACATGCAAATTTTGGCCCATAATCGTTTTTAGCCCAATTGGAATGTGCCCGACGAATGTTGGCATGTTTGGCTCCTACGAAGCTTTCAACCGAATACATTACTAAGATAAACCTACACTATACAAAAATAGCGTCCTAATTATTGCAGCCTTTCGCAGCATCGTAAATGCGGTATCACAAAAAAATAAATTCCAACCATACAACAAAAGGCCTGTTGGCATAAAGTTTACAGTCCTTGCAGATAAAAGCACCATCAGATGTATAGAAGCACAGATCATTTGACCTGAGTGCTAATGTTTCAGGCTGTAGAATCTGATGGAGCAGCACGATCTTCACCTTTTTCTGCCATTGCTCTTGAACAATGAAGCGAATGTCTGATAGTCTGGTTTCAAAACCATTCATATCTTGATGTCATTTTTCAACCACTATTCTTTTTTCCAAAACGATGTCCATTAGGGATTGGACTTGTGTCTGGAGCATAGATATATCACTCTATCTAGCAGGAAGAGTTTGTTCAGTAGGCGATTTGGACGAGGTTACCTTGACAACCAACCCAGAATTACGCAGGAAGGTGCTTTTTACACTGTTAGTGGAGAGTACTGACGCACTGCAGCAAGAGGTGACATTGTGCCTGTGGTAGCCTCGTCACCTTTAGGTGGTTGTGGCTATTCAATCATTTTTTCATAGCTTCCTGAAAGTTCGAACTTGTAGATTAGTGTACCAAATAAGTTACTAATGAGACAAAAACAAACAAAGTAGGTTACACGTTTATACATAACTTATTTTGGTGAACTACTGTAATACATTAGCATGTATTGTAGTGCCAACTACATAATAAAATCACTTTCGGAACATATGTCCATGTAGCATGCCTACTTTATTGTCTATTTCCTCACACTCGTTGACATCTAAGGATAAAGAGACATGGTTTAAAGTAGGATGAACATAGTATGACATCATTCACATCATGGGCAAACAGATATAAAACAAACATGCTATTTTATCATTGTGTGCGCACGTGAACATAATAACTAGAATACAAGATCAAGACCAAAAGAATATCCTTCATCTCTTTTAAATCATGTAAGGTGAAATGATACGTTAAGACAGCTGTGTATAAAAGTGAACAGAGTAACTGACATTGGCTGCAAACCAAGTAGTTAAATGAACACATCACAGTACCAATCAGCTCAAAGGCAGGAGGAGTAAGGACTTACAACAACCGCTTGAACTGGCGTGCTCATGCCCTTCATCTTGCTGGTGTGGCAATCCTTGAAGATTTGCACTGCATTCGGTTCAGGTTCTTTTTGGTCCGCACAGGCTTTCCTCTGTATTTGGAACAAGTTAATATAGACACGATAATATGGCACAGAAAAAAGAAGGAAGTAGCAAATATTTACAAGAGCCTCGCAGTGTGCAATATAGCTACGAGATCCTGTTGTCTGTTAGAATTTCACTTTAGAACGGTTGGTCTTGTTCTTCAAACAGTTAGCCTAGAAGTAGATACACTTGTAAGGCACATACATAAATACAAGTTCAATATGTGGTCTGATCAAATACATATAGCCTACATGATACTTTGGATCAGACCAGTGTTTAACGAGGGCTGTCCGGTCTTCATTTGTAATATATTCCACTAGAGATGTTTGGGCAATTTCATTGTTAGCCTTGCCTTCAAAGGGAGATTTTCTAAGGTGGTACTGATACTGTCGCAGAGCAGACTGAAAAACATAAGTGCATGCTTGTTTAGTTGCATCATCTTTCGGATCCAACTTGAACCTCATCTGTTGAAAAAAGAATGTGAGTCTTATTAGGAGGAAGCTAGAAAGTATGGGACATTGCAAGACAATATTACTAATTGCGATGAATAATATTACTTACGGATAAATGATCAAGGAAGGTGTTAAACTGGTATTGTCTTTCTCATTCCTGTACTGGATCCATGTTGGGAGGATACGTGCATGACACCTAACGGCAACGGCTGCCTCTGATACTAACTTGGCTGACTCTGTTAAACCTGCCTCAAAATGGATCTCCATTCTTCCTCCTTTAGATTTTGTTAATCTGTCAAGCATTATCCCTGATGTCTGTTTCCACTTGCATCGTGGTGCTAGTTCAGCAACGAATATGGAAAGTGTTAGTGTACATCAAACTGTGAGAGTACATATAAAGGAGCATGCAGCTGCAACTTGAATCGGTCAGGTACCGTCTTGGTGTTGATGCTCATGAGGTTCATCTGATCTTGCCAAGTCTTGTTATGTCAGCAGTGCTTCAGAAGTAGTGTTAGGTGTGAAGGCAGCTTGGGAACTGGCCAGTTCCGGAGCAAACGAACGAGTAACTCGTTGAGATGCTGGTATAGCTGAAGCGGATGCTGCAGCTGGTGGAGCAGGTGATACTGTGTTTGTAGATTTAGCTAGTGGACTTGGACCTTCTATTGCACTATAAGTACCAGCAAAATCTGGATGGCAGATCCTTTTCCGTTTCACCTGACGAGTAACACCACTCCCTACTATATTATTTTCCTTGCTCTTTTTTGACATTGCCATGTCAAGCCGTACCCACAACACAAAAGAATAAAATCGCTCTTCAGAACTCATTGATGCATGATACAGACAAGCAATACTTTGATGTAAGACAACCGTATGAGGATGGAATATGTAAGAAAAACAGGACTGCATGACATATTCACAGCTACGATGTGTAAACTAAGCAAAAGGATTTTCAAGAAAATAGAAGTAATGCAAGCTAGACACCATATGAAAGATGCAACCAATATTACTCTGCCAATTTAAAAGTGTCTTGTCATAAGTGGCAATTCGAAAAATTAGAAGCAGTACAACGTAGAAATCAGTGCAAGATGCAACCACTATCAAACTGCCATGTTAAAAGTGTCCAATCATGAGTGACTGATGCGGGATACACAACATCAGTACCTTGATGTAAGAACATGGTATGATAGATAGATGTAGTGTATTCTAGACACAGAACGCCATGTCATATGCACATGTATAACGTATGAACTCAGCAGATGCAGTTTAATCAAAATAGAAGAAATACACACTACTAGGAAAAGGGCTATAGCTAATATGGACATTAATGGCGCACCATGTATGTGGTGCGCCACTGCTATATAGCAGTGGCGCACCAGATACAGGTGCACCATTAGTGTCCTCATTACTAATGGCGCACCAGACACACGGTGCGCCATTACTAGCAAATTTTTTTTTTCCAAAACTGTTAATGGCACACCAGGGCACAGTGCGCCATTACTAGTTTTAACTAGTAATGGCGCACCACACGCTCTGTGCGCCACTACTAACATTTTTTTATACTTTTTTTCAAAACTAGTAATGGCGCACCTTTGTGAAGTGCGCCATTACTAGTTCAAACTAGTAATGGTGCACCACAACCATGGTGCGCCACTACTAACAATTATATATATATATATATATATATATATATATATATATTTGCAAAACTAGTAATGGCACATCCCTAAATGGTGCGCCATTAGTAACCAAGGTTACTAATGGCGCATTTTTAGGTGGTGCGCCATTAGTAACCTGAGACCAGCTAGATATTTTGGACAACCACCTACCACATTCACTTTCCCCACTTCATTCTCTCCACCTCCTTCCCCAAGCTTGTCTCGGCTGCCTCCTCCTCCTCACCTCATTTGCACCGCAGATTCACCCAAATTAAGTGGTTAAATTACCTTTGTTTGATAGGTAAGTTAGGGGAAAGCTTTCTTTATGTTGTTGATCTACTTTTTTCTCCCTCCAACAACATGCACATGTACTTTTTATGGCCTAGCTAGATCTAGTATGTTTGTGGTGTTGCATATATGTTTGTGTTTGCAGGTACCGGTATTTGAAATGCGATAGTGGCCAATATTTTGCCGGAATATTGATTCATTTCCGTTTCGGCAAGAATTTGGCACTATGCATTCTTTTTGGTCCTATTTTTAGGCAAAGTCATGCCAAATTTTTTCTTGGTTCTAAAATATCGTTTTGCTCTACCTCGCAGGCAACCATGGTCCGCACGATGACCGATGACATCGTGAATATGTTTTTGAGCTCCGCGAAGGCCAAGATGCTTCAAAAGAACGAGACAGAGATAAGATGCCCGTGTCGAAGATGGAAGCTGAAGAGCCTTATTGCGGACACGGATTCCGGACAGGTGCGAGACCACCTTCTCTTACGTGGTTTCATGGATGGCTATCGGTGGCAAGGTGATGAAGATGACTATGAAGTCGTCCATGGGGGTCGGGCAAGAAATGAGGAAGGGCAGCAAGACAACCACCGCGGCGAGGGCGGGCGAGAAGACGAAGAATCTCTAGGACATGATCACGACGGTGATGCCGTACATAGTCATCATGTAGAAGATGCCGGACATGATGATGAGGAAGATCAATACGAAGGGCATGATCATGAAGATGAAGATGCCAGAGCATACGACGATGGACCATCGATGGGCTGGGTGGAGGACCCTCATATTCAAGAGCTGCTTCTCAAGCAGACGGATAACGCAAGAGCTGCCGCCCGAGAGAAAGCCAAGCTGGATCAACTGGAGATAGACGCGGTTACTCCATTGTATGAAGGATCCAGGACCGAGGATACCCGCCTAAAAGTAAAGCTCATGGCTCTGGAGATGAAGGTAAAACACAAAATGACCGATGCATGCTTCGACGAGAACATGTCATTCTGGCACGAATGTCTTCCCAAGGGGAACAAGTGCCCGACCAGTTTCGAGGAGGCGAAGAAAATCGTGTGTCCTCTAGATTTATCGCACGTGAAATACCATGTGTGCATGAACAATTGCATCATTTATCGGGACGAGCACGCGGAGTCTACCATATGTACGGTGTGCGGCGTCACTAGATACAAGAAGAGGAACAAAGCTCCTCAAAAAGTGGTGTGGTACTTTCCGATCACTCCTCATCTGCAGCGGTATTACGCGGACCCTAAGCTAGCAAAGCTCGTGCGTTGGCACACGGATAGGGAGGAGAAGAAGCGAGAAGATGACTCAAATGATCTGGATATAAATAAAAAAGACAAGATGTAGAGTCACCCTAAGGATGCGAGCCAGTGGAAAGCGTTGAACTTTGAACACCCAGAATTTGGAGACGATCCAAGGAACATCGTGCTGGGTGCGAGCACCGATGGAGTCAATCCGTTTGGCAGCCAGAGAAGCACACATAGCACCTGGCATGTGTTTGTGTGGATGTACAACCTTCCCCCTGGTTATGCATGAAGAGGAAGTACATTCACATGAGTATGCTAGTTGAAGGGCCGAAACAACCAGGGAACGACATCAATCTGTATCTGGGGCTGCTGAAAGAGGAGCTAGACACGCTGTGGAAAACGCCAGCCAATACATGGGACGCTGCAGAGAAAGAATATTTCCCTATGAGAGCCGCACTGCTCACGACGGTGCACGACTATCTTGGTTACGGATATGTCGCGGGGCAGGTGGTCCTCGGATTTTCTGGATGCGTCAGGTGCATGGATGACACAACGTATCGCCAGCTAGATAGAGATCATGGGTCTTCGAAAACCGTGTTCATGGGACATCGAAGGTGGCTTCGCGACGAAGACCCAAGGAGGAAACACAAGGATCTGTTCGATGGTGAAACGGAACCCCGAAGACGCCCGCGTACGAGGAGCGGCCAGGAAATAGACGAGCTGTTGAAAAATTGGAAAGATTGCCCACTGCCGGGAAAGAAGCAAAAGGCGCCAGAGCCGGGAAAGAAGTGAAAGGCGCCAGAGCCGCTGCTGAAGGTATGGAAAACGAGGTCTGTTTCTGGGACTTGCCGTACTGGAAGATCCACCGTGTGCCTCACAGCCTTGATGTCATGCATATCACGAAGAACATGTGCGAGAGTCTGCTTGGTACCCTGCTCGACATGCCAGAAAGGACCAAAGATGGGCCAAAAGCAAGGGCAGGCTTGAAATCAATGGGCATCAGGGAGGAGCTTCACGCTAATGATGATGATGATGATGATGATGATGATGATGATGATGATGAGGCGAAGCAGGACACGGAAAGTCATCGCAAAGGCAAAAAGGCCAAGAAAACTGGCAATGACTACCATCCCACGTGCTTCACTCTAAGTCAGGAGGAGATCGAGAAGTTTTTCACCTGCCTCGTAGGAGTAAAACTTCCTTACGGTTACGCGGGGAAGATAAGCAGATACCTAGACTCAGCGAAGCAGAAGTTCAGCGGGATGAAGTCTCACGACTGTCAAGTGCTGATGACGCATATACTTCCAGTTGCAACCCATGGGATCATGGACGCGCACGTCCGTGAAATGCTATTTGGCCCATGCAACTTTTTCGACGTCATCTCTCGGAAGTCGGTTGGTGTGAGGCAACTCAGAAGGCTACAGGAAGAGATCGTGGTGATACTATGCGAGCTTGAGATGTACTTCCCGCCCGCATTCTTTGATGTTATGGTGCATCTGCTTGTCCATATCATGGAGGATATCATCCAACTCGGGCCGACGTTCCTGCACAACATGATGCCGTTCGAAAGGATGAATGGTGTCATCAAAGGATACGTTTGCAACATGTCACGTCCAGAGGGAAGCATAGCCAGGGGATTTCTGACTGAAGAGTGCATCTCCTACTGCATGAATTATCTAGGCATCGAGAACCCCGTTGCACTACAAAAAAAAAGACACACCCGTGACATTTTGGGACGAACGGAATTTTTTTCTGTGATACATATGACACTTCTATGAAGATAATTGTGACAAAACCCGGTATCATCATAGATGTGGTGGGCTCCTACTTCTATGACAAAAAATCATGATAGAAAATGGGCTTTTCGTCCTGGGCGGGCCGGACACGCAGCTGCATGACATTCTTTGGGACGTCCATGACGGAAAAAACCATGGTAGAAGCGAGGGCGAGGAAAATTTTGAGGAGTTCACGATTATGGTGGGAGGTCGGGGGCCGAGCGACGTGCGCTTCTCGCGTACACATATGCGTGAGTGTGTGAGGCATTGGCTCTAACTGAACCCGAGCGAGGCGTTGGGCTCTAACTGAACCCGAGCGAGTGCACTGCAGGCTACGCGTTACTAAACCCGAGCGATCGATCGATGGCTGTTAACTGAACCCGATTGAGCAATTCCTTCGCTACTGCTGCTAACTGAAGCCGA
>NC_041382.1:465031299-465075879 GCF_002162155.2 Triticum dicoccoides | reverse complement strand
GGTGTTGCCTCTGGATGAACAGGACCCCGATCGATCGAGCCGGTTGGGGCTGGATGGACAGGACCCCGTGGAGGGCTGGATGAACAGGACCACCCCGTGGAGGGTAGGATGAACAATAGATGGTGGAGGGCAGGATGAACAGTAGCCCATGGAGGGGTGGTTGAACAGGAGCCCGTGGAGAGGGCTGGTTGAACAGTAGCCTGTGGAGTAGCGCGCGGTGGAGGCTGGATGAACAGGAGCCCGTGGATGAACAGTCGCAGGTGGAGGCTGGAGGAGGTCGACGGTGGATGAACAGTAGCTCACAGAGGCTGGAGGGGGTCGATGGTTGTCGGTGTCAAAACCGGCGGATCTCGGGTAGGGGGTCCCGAACAGTGCGTCTAGGATCGATGGTAACAGGAGGCAGGGGACACGATGTTTACCCAGGTTCGGGCCCTCTTTATGGAGGTAATACCCTACGTCCTGCTTGATTGATATTGATGATATGAGTATTACAAGAGTTGATCTACCACGAGATCGTAGAGGCTAAAACCCTAGAAGCTAGCCTATGGTATGATTGTTGTATATATATCTATCTACTAGCCCGGCCTAGGTTTATATAATGCACCAGAGGCCTAGGATAACAAGAGTCCTAGCCAAATACACCGGTGGGGAGGAGTCCTTGTCTTGATCGCCAAGTCTTGTGGAATCTTCCTTGTACGCGGCAGCTGTCCGAACTGGCCCATGAGTATGCGACCATGGGGGTCCTCGGCCCAATCCAACTGATCGGGAGACGACGTGACGAGTACCCCCTAGTCCAGGACACCATCAGTAGCCCCTTGAACTGGTCATCAAGTTAGGAACGCTCCTCGATTCTTCCAAACTATTCTTCATCTTCGGTCATCGGTCTTGAAAACTGGTTCAACAACTCTTCTCATCTTCGATCTTGAGGATCGCCGAAGTGCATCCGACGAGCTTACACGTTGGGTATCCGAGGAGCCCCTTTAAGTTTCCGGCCTTTATCAATGCCTTGTTATTTTTATGCCACACCTCGGGTTTGAAGTTTTTCCCAGGCGGCAGTTTCCTCTTGCGTCCAAACCCCAACGCCGGACTGCATTCAAGGTATCTTTTGCAGCCAAGCACCAATGCCGGACTGCTTCCGAGCTCCAACGCTGAAATGTATCTGAGCTCCAACGCCGGACTGTGTCCAAGCTCCAACGCCGGACTATATCCAAGATGTCATAGATCATCTTGGTACAAAAAAGTTGAAGGAGTTTAGCCGAGCTTAATGCCGGAAATGCCCTCTATGGAGCCAGCCACTAGCGCCCGAGCTGTATGCCGGACTGCTTCCGAGGTGGTGCACCACCTCGACTGTGGGCCGATTTTTTGTCAGTATTTTTTATTGGTGCAATTTATTCTCTGCCGAGATATATAGCTAGTAGCCCTCAAGGTGTGTATCGGTCTAAAACCCGAGATGCACCTGAAGGATGACATAAGACCGCTGATCCCAGTAGCCACTGAGACTCAGGTTGATTTGCAATATCGGTCTGAGGATCAACTCCTAGCTCGGAAGAATACTTCGGGACACAAAAAGCGGCGTGCTCAGTCCTCGAGACTCAGGTTGGGTGCGGCCGACCAACCTGAGGATCAAAATCTCCTCGGAAACTGTATGGCACTTAAAATTTTCTGCATTGGACAGGCAATGCAGTAGCCCCCGAGACACTGGTCGGGTGGCAACACCAAATCAGGGGATCGATGTGCCCCTTTAATATTTGTAAATAATAAGCCCGAAGACCAGTAGCCCCCGAGCCTTAATGCGGGCACGGGTGGCCGAATTAAGGATCGATATCCATAGTAAAATCACAAATTATGTGTAATGACTTTATGTATCCAGGTACTTTACGTCATTAATGCTCGGATCCGCATTGTACAAAACTTTGTTGACCGACCATCGGCTTCCACCTCCTCGGCCAGTAGCCGAGGAGTGTTTGTCCTACTTTATAAAGCCTTTATGAGGGAAAAGATTTACGACAAACAAGGCAATCTGGCCATACGGTTTTATAAACAAAGATATGCAGAGAGATATGTTATATTGCTATTTAACATAAGAAATGCCTTCAAAAGAAAATAGTCCCACTATCGGTTCCTTTCTTTGGGTTGTCATGCTAAGCATGATCATGAAACCTCAGCTCTAATGTAAGAGCAAAATATCGAGGATAGTTTGGGAGGCCAGTTAATAGCCCCCGGTAGTGTTCGGCGATAGTCGAGGTCAAGCCGTAAACACTTCGGCCATTGTTATAAATGGCCCATCATTTAACACCGTCATCGGATCGCTGACCAGTTTACGCTTATTGTGATAGTCAGTTTTCGGCTTTCTCCACTGAGATGCTTAACCATGTGAGCTGGAATAATGATGGCAATGGGTCTGGTTTGGATCGGGTTGAACAATCTCAAATCCATATCCATGTCCATGAAGACAGTCTTTGCCCGCCCATGAAAAAATCCATGGGTGAAAAGTTGTGTCCATGTCCAAATCCGATGGATATCCATACCCATTGGATATCCATTGGGTCCTCTCGAGACATATAAATAAGAAATAACACAATATTAACATAAACTCTTCCATTCTTCACCTCGTGGTAGCCTAGGCTTCACTTATGGTAAATCAACATCCACTAACAACCTAAGATCATTTAGTATTTTTCTAACAGATGAGAATGACGAGTCATTTAAGGAGGAGGTAAAAATAAGGAAAGGTGTGTTGGATTATGTTACAGAGGGGATTGAATGTCAACTAAAAAAAGTTACGATGGGGATTGTGTAATTTCTTATGCATGTTTTAGATAAAAAAGTGTAAAATTGTTGTGGGACATATGACCGTGGGGCAGGGATAGCAGATTTTCCCGCATTAACTCATACTATCGGGTTAGGTTTGGGTATATCCATGGGTACAAGATTATATCCATGCCCTCTCCATGAACAATCGGGTCGGGTTTGGGCGCCGCCCATGGACAGAAAAGCATATCCAAACCCTATCCAATCGGGTCGGATATCCATGGATATCCATGTCCATGGATAAAATTGCCATCCTTAAGCTGGAAGCACAATCACAGTGGTTCTCCCTTTGCACACCTAGACGAACAAAGCGGAACGTAGGAGGCAAGCGCAGGAGCCGGGCAACCCAACTATTGTCCGAAGACACAATTCAAAACCAATGCATATATAGTGAGATCCGAGAATGTTTTGGACGAATCTATAAAGGTGTCCGACATTGCACTGTGAGACTTGTGCTGGAAACACACAAATAGTTTAAAAGTGCCAAAAAGCTTGGAAAACCAAAAAATGTCAGTAAAAACATGACGTCCGAACAAGATCAAGTGTTCGGTGCCAATCCGAAAATTGGTCTTAGAAAAAAGAGTGCTTCTGTCGTGCTTTAACATGACACATCCTATCTCAAGACTTCAAGCGGGTCAGCCTACGGCTTCCACCTCCTACCCCGAAGGCAGAGTACTTATCATTAGGCCAGTTTAGCAAACTAAACTCTAGCGGCTTTGAGAGAGAAATTAGGCTCCCCGGCTAGTGACCACACACTCATGTCGAAAAAACGAGTGATGAATAATGATAGTAATAAAAACTTTGCAACAACTAAGAAGAAGAACACTTATTATAAAACGGCTCATATAAATTTAAGAGGCCCCAAGTGACTTGGGTAAAAGAATTTTATGTATAATGATTGTATGTACCGAAGTACTAATATCATATCTTTGTTCACCTGAACTTTAAACGCGTCTTAACCGACCGTCGGCTTCTCCCTCTTCGGTCAAGGACCGAAAAGTGTTATGTACTCCACCTGTCGAGAATATCGACCGTGTTTTCGATAACCAGGCACCCGGGCCATAAGGATGTAACAGACAAAGCACGCTCAGGGAACTTATGCTATATTACAGACGAAGTGTAAGAAGCATCTTCGAAGAAAATAGTACCCCCACCAATACCTTTCTTCGGTGCTCATTATTACTATGAGACTTGTGCAATAAATTTTTTGTACTCATGAGTTCCGTTGTGTGCCGACCATGATTGAAAACAATAATAGCGCTAGCTTTCGGCTTCACCCAGTCTGAGGTCATAGCTCGGAGGACCCGGTCGTGACAATCGCAGAGGTGCTCCCTTTACTCCCTAGCCGAACAATCGGGAACATAGGGGTAAGCACAGGAGCCAGGCAACCTAGCTTGCAAATCGCTTAAGTCAATATGGTGGATATTGTGGCGTAATACATGAACAAAGAACGAAGCCGTACAAGTATAATCATATGCAAGAGGAAAAGCTTCATAAAGGAAGCCCCCAAATAAACGGGGTATTTGAATTTGTGCGTCACAAACAAAGTTTGGACAAGGAAATTTTTTACAAGCAACTTTTTCCCAAAAAAGTATAATGCTTGGTTGAACCGGACACAAGTTAAAAATTTAAAACTTTGAGCATGAAGGAAACTTAGCTGGTTAATGTGTTCGGTATTGATGACGCGGTCCGAGCTTGATGCGGGACAAGGTTCCATCCCCAAGCCGGTCCCGAGGTGGCGGAGCAAAGGGCTCGACACTCCGAAGTGGTGACACAGCACGGTCAATGCAGGCCGGCAGAGTGATGCCGAAGTCCCCGGCATGGGGTAATGAAGTGTTGACGAAGCCCCCCGTCCAGCCGAGGTGACGTGGTATGTCAGTATGCCGAGTTGAGGATACTGTCCAACCCGGATCATTTTCCTGTGCACAAAAAATAGTGCAAACCAGAGATAATAGTAATGATGATAGAAAAATGTTGCATAATAAATAATTTATGCAAAGTGAGTAATAAAAGAAATATGGCCTGATGCCGAAGTCAATGTCGATGCAGGGCGTCGGCGTGATGCGGTAAAGGTGTGGGAAAGCCTGAATTCACAAGTCGGTCCAAGTTCCGGATGCGGCGTTCGCCGGACTATGTACGGAAACTGACCGGACCACCACGCAACCGTCGTTAGTGCGACCGTCATTCGATAGACCTGTGTACAGATGATGGAACAAACCAGAGTAATAGTTCCTTGGGAAAAATGAACCCGAACAAGCAAAAAATACTAGGATTAATAGCACCTGGTTTATTTGTTGTAGCAATCCGAAGAAAGGTGATTCCAAAAATTGGGACTCAATCCGCACACCCATTGCCCGATGGGCGATAAAGCGACGGTATGGCGATGTTGGCAAAGGTTGGCTCGCCGAGGCAAAGCCCTCGGTCCAGCTAACGTGACGGAGCTGGTCGGCTAGTGACGCCAAAGTCTCCAGAGTAGGTTGATGAAGAGATGGCGAAGCCCCCGGTCCAGCCGAGATGTTGAAGCCTCGATGTCAGCCGATTAGTCGAAGTAGGTTGGCGTGATGGACACCAGCTTGAAGAAGCAATAGTGCGGCCCTGCCGATGCAGGTCGTGATGTGGTCGATGTCGGCTTGATGAAGTGACCGTGCGGCGATGCCGGTATGCCCGCTCCGTGTAATGCGTGGGGCGGCGATGTTGGTGATGATTTATCCTTCGCAATGCCGGACTCTTGTTCGGCTTGCCGAGATGATGATCTGAAGAAGTTGAACTCGGCTCAACAAAGTGACGACGTGTCTAGCGCAGGTCGGCAGCCTTGGAGCAATATTGCCGGACTGGTTTGATACCAGCATGATGATGAAGATGACCTCAGGGAAGGCTTAAAAATTTACGTGCACGTGTTCAAAAACAACACACAATACCCTAGAAGAGAATTCCTCTAAAAAGGTTGTCCAATATCACGTTCATAAAGAAACATGAATTCGGGTCGGATCCGTATTCGCGTAGAAAACGGATCCGAAAATTGGTCCACTCATCGGAAGGTTCCCGGAGTTTGAACCATCGGATCGAGCTGAAATTTGGAGGGGTGGTAGATATGGGAATTCCGCAGCAGATGAATGGTTGGATCTTCCAAAGGACCTCCGAGCTGGGCTCTGGAGACCATGCCCTAAACTCGTCCAGATTCCCGTCCAGATTTGACAGGGCTCCGGTATATTGTAGATTTTTGGAAATTCCTTCATCGGAACTCGACGAAATTTTGCATGGCTGTTGTAGATGTAATTCCGCACTATTCAACCGAAGCAATCGTCAAACTGATGCTCGAGGAGGCAGTGACGGCGAATACAAGTTCGATGTCTATAAAAACAGCACGGCCGCCCGAGGGCAATGTTGACGTTGAGCCCTCGAGCTCCATGGATGATTCCTCTCTGATCTTGATAGAGATCAGAGTTGATGCTTGATGAAGGCCCTCGTCCGAACATGGTGATCTGAACAGAGGGCGCAGTTCTTGGTCGAACCAAGGTGACCAGTCGAGCTGGTGATGAAGATGCCGAAGTCGCAGTTGATCTGCAGACGAGCCATCGACCTTTTGCCGAACACACAGGGGAGCTCTTAGTGAAAGCACCAATGTCAGTGTCAAAACCGGCGGATCTCGAGTAGGGGGTCCCGAACTGTGCGTCTAGGATCGATGGTAACAAGAGGCAGGGGACACGATGTTTACCCAGGTTCGGGCCCTCTTGATGGAAGTAATACCCTACGTCCTGCTTGATTGATATTGATGATATGAGTATTACAAGAGTTGATCTACCATAAGATCGTAGAGGCTAAAACCCTAGAAGCTAGCCTATGGTATGATTGTTGTATATATATCTATCGACTAGCCTGGCCTCGGTTTATATAATGCATCAGAGGCCTAGGATAACAAGAGTCCTAGCCGAATACGCCGGTGGGGAGGAGTCCTTGTCTTGATCGCCAAGTCTTGTGGAATCTTCCTTGTATGCGGCAGCTGTCCGAACTGGCCCATGAGTATGCGTCCATGGGGGTCCTCGGCCCAATCCAATTGATCGGGAGACGACGTGATGAGTACCCCCTAGTCCAGGACACCGTCAATGGTGGAGATGAACACTATCCCTTGGAGTCCCATTTTACGGTACGCCCCACCCCTCCCGATGAACAGGACCGCCGTTTCGACCGTAGCGCTCCAACACAAGTCTGTTTCGTCCATTTTGCGGTACGTCACACCCCCACTACTAGGGAAAAGCCTATACACAGAATTTTACCAGTAGCGCTGTACAAAATCAAGCGCTGCTGCTACTTAGTAGCAGCGCGCGTAAATAAACCGCGCTACTGCTATGACTTTAGCAGTAGCGCGTACTAGCGAAAAGCGCTGCTGCTATGTTTGAATTGGGCGCACATGGCTAGCCCAACCTAGCAGTAGCGCGTATAATGGCCCAACGCTACTGCTAATCTCCTTAGCTGCAGCGTGTATTCCAGAATGCGCTGTAGCTAACGTAGCAGTAGTGCCCTTTCTGGAACACGCTACTGGTACTTCTGACTTAACCACGCGGTTCGTCCTTCCCCACGGCCACTTCATCCCCCAAATCAACTCCACTCTCGCCGCTGCTGTCGCCCCTCGGTCGCCGCGCGCTCTTCCCATGCCGCCCCCGACCCCAGTTTCAACGCCGGCCCCGCCCCCGACCTCAACGCCGCCCGGGACGCCTCCCCCGCCCCCGACCTCAACGCCGGCCCAGACACCGCTCTCGCTCCCCCGACGTCAACGCCGCCCCGGAGCCCCGACCACAACCTCGATGCCGCCTGCCCCTCCCTCGTCGCAGGCACCCGAGGTGAGCA
Source organism: Triticum dicoccoides (assembly GCF_002162155.2). Lineage (NCBI taxonomy): Eukaryota > Viridiplantae > Streptophyta > Magnoliopsida > Poales > Poaceae > Triticum > Triticum dicoccoides. Next base: position 465,068,223 of record NC_041382.1, on the reverse strand, counting down.
CGCCTGCTCCTCCCTCTCCCCTACCTCTGCGTAGGGTTTCTACCTCCATGAAATTAGTTAGGGTGGAAACGAATCGGAGGCAGATGCGGCTCAAATGAGTTAGGGTTCATATAAGGGTGGGAACGAATCAAATTTCTAAGATGAATCATAAAACGAGTAAAATTCGACCACTTATTTCACTTTATAGTTGGATAATTGGAATATCCGCTACCACTTTCCACCCCTATAGGTTCATCAAATTAGATGGTAATTAGGGCAGTAGTTCTTAGGTACTAATTAGTTAGTAAGAACTAGGTACTAATTAGGTACTAGAATATTTTTATGTATAGTAAGTTTATTTTTAGTAAGAACTAGTTGAATTAATAGAACTAGTTAGTAAGAACTTGTTGCTATTTTTTTAGTTAAAGAAATTTTCCCGCATCGACGTGGACGATGCCTATCCCGCATCCTCGTCGTCGAGTCGGCGGAGGACGACACCTGCTTGACCAGATGGGCCATGTCCGGGACTGGGCTCTGCTGGGGTGGTACTAGGAGGCGCTACCTACCGGGGGGCGCAGGTTGGTGAGGAGCCAGCCTGTCATTGACCCGAACCTTCTTTGGTGGCGGTCGCGTGGGCTAGTGACGGTCCAGAGGCTCGAGGACTCCGCGGAGGTGGTGCGTCACCGTGTCAGTGAGGAGGACGCGCACGTCCGTCACTACTTGTTTGCGTTGGAGCACAGGTTCTCCAATACCTGGTAGGTTCTCCAGGGATCTCACTGGAGCTATGATCCTGTGATGGTTCCTTCTCTATGGGTGTCCACCGCCCGCGCCGATACCCATCACGTGCTAGGGTTTTAGTTGTACTAGTGATGTTATATGTATGACACTATTCGGGATGTATTAGTGATAATATTCGACGATGTACGGACGCATGAGATGATTTACTTTTGCTTATTGAATGCATGCTAGTTTGAGTCTTATAAGATATTTTGAAATGTATATCTTGTGTTGCTCAATATCCAAGTGGCCGGTCATGTTTGCAGGTTACACCTCCGAGTGGCCTATGTTTTGCCAGAGTGTTGATTCATTTCCGTTCCGGCAAATTTCAGGCGCTCGATATATCCTATTTTAGCAAAGGTCATGCCGGATTTTTCCGTGAATTTTGGCATGACTTTTGCCAGTATATGTAGGAAATATCGAGTGCCCCGGATTTGTGTGTTGAGTATCCTGGTAGTTGTCTTTTATCGATTTTCCATTAATGTTTTAACTATGAACATAGGAAATGTGTGACGACAAAAAGGATTTTGGTATTTGCAAATACTGCGAAGACGAGCGTGGCCTGTGCGACGGAATCTTCCTAGATGATGATAGGCGCTTCAGCATCAAGCTGGACGAGAACTTCGAAGTGGATACAGTAAGTCACAGCGACAAGTCTTTTTTCGTAATTAAGCATGACATCTGCTTCATTTGCTTCAACTTATATATTTTTTACTATTCTACTAGCGTATCCCCTGCCATGCAAGAGTTTTGTATTGGATAAGATAGGTTTCAGTCATACTATGGAGGTAAAGAAAGTTTATTTGAAGACCGAGCATGGTTATATTTTCCATGCAAAATTATACAATTCAGACGACTACACCTATTTTGGATGCAAAACATGGCGAGCACTATGCAAGACTTATGCATTTCAGCCTGATATGGTTATCACCTTTGATATTCGTCTGGAAGATGATATTGAAGGTAATACCGACATCTGGGTCGATGTGCAGACGCCTCCAGTTACACCAAAATGTAAGTTTCTCAACCATATTTATGTCTTTGATATTGTTTATTCAAAAATAGTTGACAACTAATTTGTATTGTCAGCTTATTTCGGTGCAAGCAAACATGTCCAGCGCTTGGTAGACAGGACCTACTACTGTCCCGGGGATGAACTAAACTGCGAGGAGCTAAGTCATTATGTTTCATGGCTTGAGGATCTTGATACCGTCAAGACAAATTTTCTTCCTGGACTTAGAAATCTTAGTACTGAAAACGTGCGACCAATAGTGTTCGTCATGAACTACGGTCACATCTATTTAGGAAGGATGGTAAGATTTTTACTATTTGTCCTCAGTGCATCTTTTCCATACATTATTTGTGAAGCTAAACTTCATTGCTAAGTATGTGACCATACGATGTTCTTCAACAGGGACTCCCGATGAATGTTGTGCCTTATGGGATCGAGACTAAAGGTACCATGAGTATTATTAGCTTACGGCCAAGATATCCTACATGTTACTTTAGTGCATTCAAGATCAGTGATGAATGCTTAATAGTGCAAGACTGGACCAGATATGTGATGGGGAAGCGCAGACAAGTACTAGGGGGCAACAAACAGATGTGCTACCCAAAATTAGGAGATAGGTTCATCTGCATGCTCCAACTTGATCAAGGAGGAGAGCTACACATGTTTTATGTTGTTTTACCTAAGAGAGAGTAGCAGGAGTGATTAGCTAGAAATGAGTTTGAGGATGATGATGTGCTACACTATTACTATGATGATAAAATAGCTAGTGTTGGTGGTAATGACTGATGATTATTATTAGCTAGTGTTAGTGGTGATTAAATAAATATTGTTGGTGCTAATGATTATGATGATGATTAAATAGCTTGTGCTGGCGGATTAGATTCAAGTGGAGGCAACATGTGGTGCACATCGAAAGTACTACTAGTCCAAACTAGATCAAGTTTGGATTAGTAGTATACTTTTGACATGCACCACATATTGCCTCCACTTGAACCTAATCCACCTTCATTTGACACACAGTTATGGACATAATGATGTAAACCTCATAACTGGTATTGTACCAATATTTGTACGATGGCGCATAAATACACTAAAAATAAAAAAAAATAAAAACAATACTAGTAGCGATGGAAAGAAAACACGCTGCCAGTAGTTACATTAGCAGCAGCGTGGGAGTGAACAAGCGCTGCAGCTATTTGTCCTAGCAGTAGCGCGTGCGGCACGCGTTACTGCTAAGCAATAGCTATAGCGCCTTATTAGTAGCGCGCCTACCCGCGCTACTAGTGAGCACAAAACCAGTGCTACTGCTAGGGTTTTCCCTAGTAGTGCCCTCCCGATCAACAGGACCCCCGTTTCGACCGTAGGAGGTCTGTTTCCTCCGTTTTGCGGTACGCCAGACCCCTCCCGATGAACAGGATCCCGTTTTGAACATGGCCGGTCAAACACAAGGCCGTTTCCTCCGCTCTGCGGTACGCCAGGCCTCCTTTCCATCGCCCGTTCCGTCCAAGCCCTCCCGATGAACACGACGCATTCCGTTGCCTCCCCATGAACACGACGATGATGCTGTTTCTCCGTTTCGATCCAGCCATGTACACGAGCCCTGGCCGTACGTATGCGCGAGTAGGCATTCGAGACCCCGCCCGTATGTACACATACGTGGCCGTATTTTCTTTCTTGCACCCTGGCCGCTGTACGTACGTGTACATGCTACGTGCGAACTCTATTACGACACGTGCGCGTCTCTACATCGACCATTATATATGTACATACACGTTCGCGACCAGAATGACAACGCTACGTACGCTTCGACCAGATGGGTCCCGACTGTCAGGCACTTCCTTGCATGCGAAGATGTAGCTGGTGGGTCCCAGCAGTCAGGGGCAAACATTTTTTTTTTCAAAATACGGTGGCCCGTCCGGTGGGTCCCCGCTGTCAGGTGGAGGAATAATTATTTTGCGCGTAATAAGGAGGCACTTCCTTGATGCGGCCGTGGACCCAGCTATCAGCGTCTCCACGCACATAACACTTCCGATGGAAGTCGGTCATTGACCACATTGACCATGCCGCGCCGAGAGCACCACGGCGGTGGACGACGGCGATGCCTAGGAAGGGCACGACGGATAGCCGGGGAAGACGCAGCAGCGGAAGCCCGCGCGGAGAGGAGTACGAGGGTTCATTGGTTCGGCTGCGGAGGCTACCTTTGCCGCAGGGCCTGGCCAGCAGTGGGAATAGTAGGGGGCGCTGAGGCCTCCGCAGCAGCACAGCCGGCCACGGGAGGCAGGAGCATGCAGCACGACCGGTGCTGCTTTGGGTGGCTGGAGCAAGAAGACCAGAGGTTGAAGAAGCACTACGGCCGTTGGATGGACATCGTACGGTCACTAGAGCTAGAATCGTTCATATTGACTAAGTTGACAAAGCCCTTCGTCCCCGTCAACTTAGTAGACCCACAAGTCAGCCTCCCACCAAGGTGGGTCCCAGCTAGCCGGGGGAGTATTCATTTTTTTTGTGCATAATAAGGAGGCACTTCCGGTGGGTCCGAGCTGACAGCGGGGGGAACATTTTTTTGCGAAATACGCTGGCCCGTACGGTGGGTCCCAGCAGTCAGGGGGAAACGATTTTTTTTGCAAAATATTGGTGGCCCATTCGGTGGGTCCCCGCTGTGAGGTGGAGGAATAATTATTTTCCGCGTAATAAGGAGGCACTTCCTTGCGGCTGCCGTGGACCCAGCTATCAGCCTCTCCACGTACAGTACTCTTTCGATGGAAGTCGGTCATTGACCATATTGACCACGCCGCACCGAGAGCACCACGGCGGTGGACGAGGGAGAGGCATAGGAAGGGGACGACGCGGAGCCGGGGAAGACGCGATAGTGGATGGCCACGCAGAGAGGAGTACAAGCGTTCACCGGTTCGGCTGCGGTGTGAGGCTGCCGTCGCCGCAGAATAACAGGGTGTGTGGGTTTGTAGAGGGATGCCCTGGCCAGCGGTGGGAGTAGTAGGGGCACTGAGGCCACGGGAGGCGGGAGTAGGCGGTCCTGCCGGCGCTGCTTTGGCGGCTGGAGCAAGAAGATCCGAGATTGAAGAAACACGACGGCCATTGGATTGACATCCAACGGTTACGTCTGCTAGAATCATTTGTTGACGTATATAATAACTAAAAAAATCTTGCATACCCGTCAACTAAACAGGCCCACAAGTCAGACCACTCCCTCTTTTTTAAATAATTTATATATAGCTCATGGCAACTTCTTATGCAATTTATTGCAGTCGTTTTTTTGGTTGGCCAGGGCCAATTTCACATATTTCTGTGGGTTCCAAACTATTTTTAATATTAAAATGTCCAGCCAGATTTAAAGTACTTTGAAGATATATTTAAATTACGTTAATGCCCAGTGAAATAGGAATCTGAAAATGTAATAAAATTCAGAAATTATAAAGTAATTGCCAATTTGTCATTTGTTTTTATATTTACAACCCATTTCATATTACTTTCAAGATTTGCAGGCGTCTTGAAAGAGTTGCAGCCCATCAGGGCATTGAAAAATAAGTAGGCCTGGATTGGCTATTCTTCAGAAAAAATAAACTGGGCTCATTTTCACAAAGAAAAAAAAGCTGGGCTGGTCACATGGTGAACATAAAATATAAGCCTGGGCTAGACGGGCCACAACCCAGTTCAAACCCTGCCCCGTCTCAAAATACCAAACAAAAAAATACTGCTCGAGTAGCTACGTCCCAGGTGTCAGCCGATCTTGTGTTGTTCTCTTGTCTATTGACTATATACGCTCACAATGTCGTGGGTCCCAGATGTCAGGAAAACACTAGGAGGAAGCATTATATTTTTCCATACGCTGACGTGGTGGGCCCCTACTGTCATCCTCTCCACGTACTTCTGTCGATTCCTGTTGTTTGTTGACCATGTTGACAATGCGAGAGGGCGGCGCCGCGGCGAGCGCACCAAAGCGCGCGTAGGACGTCGGCGTTAACGATTTAGGAGACGGTGGGGCGACGATGCATGCGCTGAGGCGCAGCCAGCCATGGGACGCGGAAGCAGGCGGCCCCGTCGACAGGACTGAAGAAACACGACAGACTGTAAAAGCAGTAGGAGTACTCAACAACCTTAACTGAAACCAGCAAGGGCACTTAATGACCAAAGCTGAAAGCAGTATGAGTACTTATACAAGTTCAACCGTACAAATCACGCCTCAAACAGTGCTACTTTGCCTACAGTTAACCAAGGGTGAGGCCGCCAACCCCAGGACAAGGCCCAGCCGCCACCCCGCACATCCACAACCTTCTGAAAGCGGCTTCATCTCACAACGTGGTCAATAAACAGGATATTCGCTTTAGAGCCATGGAAAAGCATGAACATAATCTTCTGTCCTATTCTCCAAGATGGACGGGCCTTCATTATTTGAGACCACCCATGAATAAGTATCTTTTCACCTCCAAGGGGAATTGAGTAGGTCGACATAAACATCATGTTGTGACCAAGCGCAAGTCTGACCCGACCATGGTTAGGCATCTGTATATATAGGAACAATAGAACTCGGCAGTTCCTGTTTCAAGAAGATCACAGCTGTAAAACTATGTATAAGCAATAGTTTATGAACAACATATATGACAAAAAACAGCTCATACCATAAGTTTCTCGACACAGTTGGACCTGTTCAACGAGTGCAGCAGTGGCACACATATCCCACGTGGCCTTCCACCATTGAAACGCCCCACAAGGACCTCAAGACGATTAATAAAGTGTAGGAACTTGTGGATGTCGATCCAGTCAACTTCAGTGCCATTAGTAACAGCCGAGTTATTACAGAGTAACAAACGAACAGACTACTTAACTCTGAAAAAACCTACACCTGCCACCAATTATAAGAAAATATTAGTTAGAAGTAGCATCTTCGTGAGAGATTCGTTGCTACTTCTAAAGTTAAATTATGATTAGTTAGACAGAATAGGTGGATTAAGAAGTAATCGAGGCAACAAGCAAGAACCAGATACAAAACTAACATGGATGAACAATTGGAATGACGTCGGGGTGGAAGATCACAGTGAAGATGAGACCAGGTTCTGCTATTCCCATCAACATTCGTGCACCAACTTTTAGTCCGTAACACTTGAGAAAGTTTATCCAAGTTTGGCCATAAAAAGCAGCGATCTTCTTGGTTCATGAACCCAACTCGGAACTTATATCCATGGCTTGTCTTCACTGTGACCATTAAACCAGTGTATTCAGTTATGGCAAGGCCGAGCATCTTGAGTACATGTGTTCTGGCAGAGCAAATAATACACTGCAGGAAAAATAATATGAGAACACAACATGTTAAAAAAAACCCACCCTCCCGGATAGAAAAGAGGATTCTAGGAACATACTGTGCGTGTTTCGAAATGCTGTGTTAGGATGAGAAGGAACAAGTGTGGCGTCTTGCCGAGGGCGCAGAAACCTGTAGGGTACTCGCACTTTGGGCACTGCAAATGAAACACACTAGATTCAGTAGGAAGAAAAATGCATGAACGGCGGCGGCTGCCATCCAAGGATTACCTACGACCAAGGGACTTGGGTTTATCGGGGATGAATGAAGAATTCGTACCTGGTTCTCCATGAGAAAACCCTATGCAATCGCTGAGAGGGGGTTTCTCTGAACAAGCAGACGAGGGAGAAGGGGATTCAGGCCCAGTGAAATATTGCCGCTTCGTCCGTCCAGCTTACTGCTAAAGCTGGAAGGGGGGGGGGTTGTGATTTGACGGCTCATTGGGCATTACTGCGGCGCTACGACCGGGGTGTGTCTACCGTGAATTTGTGCACTCTAATTTGTGCATATGGCACGTGGACCCCGTTGTCGGTTGCCCCACATATCAGCGAAAGGAAGTAGAAAGACAGGAGTAACTAGTTACACATAAATATATTTTTTGACAGAGAGATACTCCCTCTGTAAAGAAATATACAAATCTTTTATATCACAGGCTCACCTGTAGCAACCAGACCTCAAACGGTCCAATCTCTGTGCTCAGGTGTCATCCCTGGATCAGTAATGCTGACACCACACAGTACTTGAAGGATTTATAACAGAGTAGCAATCACACACTTATTACATCGAGTGTCTCAAAAGAGAACTTATTACAATATTTATGGCTTAAGGCCATCTAATAACGATTACAACAGAAGGCTTGGAAGATAAGTGAGTCCATCAACTCCAACGACATCACTGAGTATAGAACCACGACCTAAAAACACCTTAATCGTCATCTGAAAAGTCTGCAACATTAACGTTGCAGCCCGAAACGGGTTAGCATATGGAATATGCTGGCAAAATAACACATAGAGAGTAATGGAATGAAATAGGCTATTCTATATGCATATTTGGCTGGTGGAAAGCTCTATGGTTACAGTTTTGCGTAAAGCCAATTTTCCCTACTGCAAAGGAATAAATTTTATTTAACTATCATGGTAGTTGTTAAACATTGAGAATGGTTGACAACATTCTCAATCCCAATTAAGCATCATCATTAAACAAAACCCAACAAAATTAATTTTAGAGTAACATGTTGAGATTCACATGATAATCCAGGTACTAGATACTCAAGATGTCCATAACCAGGGACACAGCTAATCATGATTAGTTTATACACTCTGCAGAGGTTTGCGCACTTTTCCCCACAAGACTCGATCGCCTCCATTTGGTTTCTCGCACTACATGGTGTTTGAGAAAATGGATGACCGAGACATAGTCTTTCAGAAGCGCTAGCACCTTACGATCGGGTAGACCGTTACACCTACTTTCCCCTACATCTCCTAGTCAACCACTGTAAGAGTTCGCACAACTTAATCAACTATGCTAGAGCCCATAATAGCTTGTGGCTGCACACGGAAGTTTCTAGCATGAATAATCTCATGATCCCTTTGAGCCTGGGTGGCGGTCCATAAAGAAAATAGGCAATCGCTGGAATACCCAGATGCCTCAATCCACCCAGATGTGTATTTAAGTTGCCACCTTAACTAAACCATTAATTAACAATCTCACATCTGTCATGGATACACTCACCCAATCCATGTCTACTAGCATAGCATGGCATAATAGGCAAACGTAGAAGTAACTCCCAAAGGTTTGATAATAACAGGTAATAGGTACTACCTCAACTACTTCCCAAACCCACAATTTAATTAGATCCTAATCATGCAATGTGTGAGGATTGATCTAATGCAATAAAACTGGGTAGAGGGAAAACATGATCAAAGTGTTACTTGCCTTGCTGATGATCCAGGAAACCTAGCGATTCGAAGTAGCAAGCGGCGCACTCCGGGTACTCTATCGCAAATAAACAAGCATACAATAAGTACTCAACTAATGCACAGGCAAAAAGAATCAAAACGAACGAAGCAACGAAAGACAAACGGCAAAAGAAACAGGCTTCATTTACTATTCTGGATCTAGGGCAATTTTTACAGTGGCAAAAACTTGTTTGAGTTGGTTAAATGGAAAGAGGGTTTCGAGACGAAACTCCAGGCGCTTGAATCGCCTGATTTTGATAAACGACCGAAAAGTTAGACTAAAACGAAAATCGGATCAGGAATCGCGATCAGAAAAATCGCGGATTTAATCCGAGAAAAAGAAAGAAACGACGAACGTTCGTTAAAACGAACGAACGGACGAGCGCTCGCTAATTAAATAGACCGGAAAACCGATCTATTTAAAAAAACCGAAACTAAAAAAACAAACAAAACTGATGGAAAACCGATCGGTTTTCAAAAAAAACCGGCGGCGGAAACTACCTCCGGCGGCGGTCCGGCGGCGGCGGGGCCACGGGCGGCGCGGGCGGCGGCGTCGCGGCGCGGGCAAGGACGACGGTGGCGGCGGCCTAGTGTTTCGGGGGCGGGGCGGCTTGGGGCTGGCCTCGGGCCTCGGGGCACTATAAGATGGCCCGACCAGGCGGAGTCCTGGCCGGTTACGGCCCAAGGTCGGTTTGGACTTCTTTTTAATAATTACGCTCGTAAAAAAACAAAAGGCATACTAAACGGACTCCAAAAATCCTGAAATAAATTTTGCCCATCTTCTAAAATCAAGCCGCACAGGATGAACATTTATTTGGGGCCTAAATGCAATTTTGAAAAACGCGCATTTTTCCCTAATACAAATAAAATAGAAAATAAAACCAAAATAAAATCTTATTTGATTTTTTATTAAATCCTCAATATTTATTTATTTTGGGAAAGTCATTTTATTCCCTCTCTCATATTTTTGTAATAGAAATAATTGAAGATAAAATAAATAAAATCAAATGATCCTATTTTCAAAATGTGAGAAAACTCAAATATGAAAATAACAAAATCCCCAACTCTCTCCGAGGGTCCTTGAGTTGCGTGAAATTTCTAGGATCAACCAAAATGCAATAAAATATGATATGCAATGATGATCTAGTGTATAACATTCCAAATTGAAAATTTGGGATGTTACATCACCTTGCCGAGAAATATACTCCCTCTGCAACACATGGGCATTATGGGGGTTCAGCTGAGAATATAATACTCAGATAGGCTCACGGTTCAGCTGAAAATAGCCATCGTAGAGCAAACCAAACGGTTTATTCTGTGATGAATGTCACATGGCAAAATCTGCATAGTAAAATTGCAGGAAAAGAAAGAAAACATGACATTAAATCAATAAGATGTAGACAGTAAATCAATAAGATTTACTTGATGTGACACGAGTGAATCCTTACCAGGAAATCACTATGTTGAAGTACTAAACAGAAGATTGATTGTCCAACTACGCGTGGCATGTAGGGGCCCCGCCTACTCCCACAAGCAGGACAGTCCAAAGGTCGTGACAAATCGTATGGACCGAACATCCATGGGGCTGGAAATCCTGGTGGGTGCGATAAACCCTGCAATGCATATAGATATTGGAGTGTAACCATAATTGATAGACCGTCCTCACAAAAATATGATATGGATACTTCAAAATATACAAACTGAATTGAGTGGACATACATTAACATAGACCGTTCTCAGGACTGACCACACACCAAAAGCGGCAGTACTAATAAACAATACAAGGTTCACAAACACAAATCAAGTACTGAACAATAGTACTTACTACAGACAAGCAAAGTTGCACTAACTAAACTCTGCAGACTATTTTTTGCCACCGACCTACGGGATGAACCCCGCATAACTGACTAGGCCATGGACTTCGTGTGAGATGTCTACATGCACCATCACCATCTTGTCAACCTTGGAGAACCTAACAGAGTGGTCTTTCCACTCATAAACATGATGATGAAGACATGCCGCATCAGATTTGTTGGGAAGCTTTACAAGAACCACACCCTTCGTAATCGAAGGCACAACCAGGAAATTGTTGTGGTCAAGTACAGCCTCGAGAACACGCCTGACAACAATGCTACAGGAAAACACTAGTTCAGGACATGTGGCAACAAGGACACATCAGCTGGATAGTTCAGCAGTAGAACTCATCATCAGGTCTTCCAGTTCACAAGGCATGACTTTGAGAACTTCATCTCCATCGCGGACCTGGTTCTAATTCAAACAGAAACCATATTTTATTACTACCTCCGTTCAGAAATATAAGATGATTTTCGATATTATACTCCATATATGACTACATATACGCACAGAAATGAGTGAACAAAGACACTACAACATGTATTCAAAGGCATGAGAGCAGAGGGATTACATGCAATATCCATAACACAAGTTACTGAGGCAAATATACCCTCTTAAAAGGTAGCATTGATGTTCATAAAGTACTCCCTCCGTCCCAAAATTCTTGTCTTAGATTTTTCTAGATACGGATGTATCAAGTCACATTTTAGTATTAGATACATCCGTATCTAGACAAATCTAAGACAAGAAATTTGGGACAGAGGGAGTAGTTGAAAGTAATCTATAAGAAATCAGTGTCAACCTCTCGCATGTTTTGGTCAAAAGAGGAATTTAGAACCGTCATTTGGCACAGTAAAATCACATGCAAGATCACCCAGAGAGTTGTACTACTAGTACTAGTACTGCGTGTTAGATGAAAAAACACTATCAAGATCGAGAAAAAGATCGTCAAGAAGAGATATTACCTGGACTTCCTTAATGAGGGATCCCTGAGAGGGGGGCTTGGACAGGGCGATGGCTTTGAGCTTGTCTGCGGTAGTCTTGGCGGGGTGCTTGCGCTTCTTCGTACCATGAGCCTCGACGGTTTTGGCCGGAGCCATAGACATCACTTCGGCCGGTGCTCCAGCGTCCATCAAGAAACTGTCAAATAGAAATAAAAGAAAAGGAACCATAATCACAAACCCGAAAGAAGAAAAGAGAGGGAGTTATAGGATCAGTCTCGGGGTTGCAAGACCGGGCCTTGGCCAGAATCAACACCATTGATGCGCTCACCTTTCCTTCTTTGGGAGAGAAGAACAATGGCAGAAGCAGGTCGGGTTTTTTTTGAAGAAATGAGGAACAAGATGAGGCAGAAGCGAGGGTTGGGTAGAGAGGAAGCTGAGAGAGAAGAGTGAAATGATGGTTGCTTCGTCCGTCCAACTTACTGCTGGAAGGAGGGGGTTTTGTGATTTGACGGCTCATTGGGCATTACTGTGGCGCTTCGATCGGGGTAGTCTAACGTCACTCTACTACGGAGTAATTTAGTGCATGGCTGGTGGACCCCGATGCTGGCTGTCCCACACGCCGGCGAAAGTGAGTAATTTAGTGCATGGCTGGAGGAGGATCCGCACGATAGATCGTGTCCACTGTTTTTCAGAAGAAAAAAATGATTACAACAAGTGTTTTGACTCTTACGACGGAGGAGTGCGAAACACGACAACCACTTGAACATACACAGTGCTCCTACTACTAGGCATGTGCAGTGGTTCATACGTCAGTACTACACAATCTTTTTGCTAGTGTAGTAAGATATGACGATAACAAATGATGTTGTGCGCATGTCAACTACTCCTATATGTAACATAGTACCGCTTTTTCGACTGTCCGATCGAGAATGAACGGTGAGATCAATGTTAACAGAACTACGTCCACAGCGCACGGAGAGTATGGTGCTACAGTACTCCATGAAACATGAACCATATGAAGCACAAATAGTGTTAGGCAGGGTGTATGAAGGGTGCACGGGATGGGAGAAAAAGTTCCCTTCTCGACCCACTTTTGGGTGTTTGGCAGAGTGCATGAAGGGTGCATGAGTCCACACTAGTAGGTTGACAAAAATACACGAAGAGGAAACAACTATATTGAGATGAGAATGCAACCAAACGCGCCCACACGCTTTGTGCTACAGTGACTAATCTGCACCGTCTAAGTTTCATCCAATGGTCATGTTGCGCCGAGACATGGACATGCCCATGCAGAGGGCGCCTAAACACCACCGAAGTCCCTCTGCTTCTCGAGGCGCACAACATTGGTGATGCAGGGTGCAACCGCCCGCAGAGCCCGCTCCCGGTCGACGGGAGCCAGCTCATCAAAGATGGCGTCCAATGGCACGAATGGATTCTGGTGACGGAGCCCTGAAAGGATTCGCCCGGCAACGGCGACGGCAGCCTGCAACCCCTCCTTGTCCATCTCAGCCCCCACCATCGCACGAAGACGACTCAGCTCCTCGGAGATATAGGTGAAGAAGGAGACCAGGTCAGGAAGCCACAGCTCGTTGAAGTCGACCGGGTGGTCGAACGGGTTTAGCCCGACGGCCGGCATCGTAGCGCTGGCACGACGGTAGGCATCACGCATCCGCAACACGTGCGTGGCAACTTGGTTCACCAAGTGGCTGAGGCGATCCTGGACCTCGTCACGATCGGCCCGCTCACGCTCCAGCCGGCTCCCCTGATGGCCTATCGTATCTCCCGCTTTCTGCAGCAACGCCGCCAACGCCTCGAGCATCTTTGTGGTGGACGCCTACCGCTTTTGAAGCCCCGTGAACTCCCGCACATAACGGAGGAGCATGGCACTCCTCTCCTCCTTGAGCTCACGGAGCTCCACGTCCTTGGCCCTAAGCTCCGCATCCTTGGCATGGAGCTCCTGTGTCAGGAGCCTCACCTCAGACTCCATGATCTGTTGAGCCGCCATGGCACCAGGTAGAAGCAATGGGGAGAGGAAGCAAAGGGGCGAAACGGCTGAAAGGCAATGCAATCTATGGGAAGGCGAAGGGAGCGGGGAATCTTTTGGTTTTCACCACAGTAAAACACCAGTCGACGACTTCTCACATCAGGGAGCAGTGGGTACAGGCAGAGTCATCATGCCTAATTGCTTCCGCGCCTGCTCCCGTCGATCAAAAAATTAGAAATCCTGCCGCGCCTGCTCCCCTCAATCAAAAAATTAAAAATCATGCCACACCCAAACACTAGAGCAACACCGCGGTAGAGATTTAAATTTACCTGCCAGCAAGTAGATAAAAAAAGGGGTGAAAAAAATGTGATGGCGGCCTAGCTAATCGGTCAAACTAGCCCAACTAGCTAGCCACCGTGCTTCACTGATGTACTCGGTGGGAAAGGTGGTCTTTCATGATTTGACGACTCATTTACTTGCTTCGGCACTATGACCGAGGAGGACCCAGAAAACGCGCGGTAGGGCGTCCCACGTCAGGAAGAATATATGCGTGCACCACCCGTGAGGACCCCGAAACCGCGCGGTAGGGTGTGCCACGTCTCGGCACGGAGGAAAAATGTGCGTGTAAAAATATACTGTATCAAACGTAGTACCTATGGTTCGACCTCGGGACCCAGCCAGTCGGTTGAAAACACCCCACTAGCCACATAGCTTCATCATGCAAATGTGGCACGGAGGATAGATGTGGTTAGCTACATCTCGACCAGCCACAACGTCTCTTGTTCTAGGCGATTCTTCTATTTTCCAAATTTTTTTAGTTCTAATAACACCACGGCAAGCTAGCGCCGCTCTTCGTGTGTGCCCATGCAAAGGTTAGACGATGGAGAGAAGAGAGATTGAGATCGCAGACCTGGGACCCACTAGTAAGTAAGATAACGGTCATGCACGTGTTGACGAGGCACTCCCTCTACTCTACTCAACGCAAGTACTGTATAAAATCAAGTTATGGGACAAAGCCAACAACCATTCGTTTTTTCAGGCTATCGACTTACACTTTGTAGTCCAGGTTGCCAGTTCAAATCTCGTCTTTCAGATTTGTTAGTTTTAGGTCCAAATTTAATTTATGACAAGTGGGACCCCCGTGTGTTGTTCCGATATTTCAGTGTAGGATGGTTTTTTTGAACAAACACTTTGCGCGGTTAGACAAGTAACGGCACGAGTTACACGTTTTCTGCAAGTTTACGAACAAAAATGACAGCGACATAGAATATCACATCCACCCCGTAGCTTAGATACTATGGTGATACGAGTTTTTACACTGTTGGAAGTGAGATCCAATGGCTTGGGAGTAGTCTTTGTAATTATGCGCAATTTCCAAACTCTCCAAAGGTTTTTTTGCAAATAAAACATTCAGGCCTCGTGTGTGCCATTGCATCTTCAATGCAACGGCTCCCGGGTGCTCATATTAGGTGCTCCCCGTAGCTTAATTACCCGCTACAGTGATTGGAGAAGTTGTGGGCCGAATGCTACGAAAATATAATCTAAACCGACCGGAATAAATGCCTACACAAATTAATACAAGGTTGGATTGCCCCTCGCAATGTAAATAGCTCCGACTTTGCGAGGGATTGAGAGGTAGTAGCTTCAACGCGTGGAAGATACGTTGTGAGAAAGCGAGGTCAATCGAGAGACATATAGATAGAGAGACAAAGTGAGTGTGGTCCGACATTCATTGAACAAATATATATGCTCTGGAGAGATATTGTCCGATTGAGCTTTTTGGCAAGGGTGAGGGATGTAAGATAGATCTTGAGAGATGATCCAGTCACAGACGTGTAGATATATTTTGTGCGTGGGAGGAAGCAAGGTCAACCAATCACATAGGGTCGCCGTGCGATCGAAAGAGTGAGACGGGTTGGAGAGAGTGACCTAGATAGACGATGTGCGTGAGAGAGTATACAATGTGAATAGGCCGAATTGGGCTCAAACATGGTGATATATCATTTTTGTCCGAGAAAGAGCGAGGTCAATCGAGACATACGGAGAGAGAGAGAGAGAGAGATTGAGTGAGCATGGCCCACCATGAGGTCGAAAGAGTGGTGGCGGCTTGGATGGACTGACCTAGATAGACAATCTGCATGAGAGAGTATAGAGTGTGTCGATCGAGGCCCGAATAGGGAGATATATCATTTGTGTGTGAAAGAAAATGAGGTTAAACGAGACTCAGATAAAGAGAGCGAGATTGAGCGAGTGTGGCCCGCTGTGCGGAAGAAAGAGTGAGACAGTCTCGAGGGAGTGACCTAGATATACAACATGCGTGTGTGCGCATGCACGAGAGGTTGGGGGGCTAGATAGACAATGCATGTATTTAGCGCGAGAGGGTGAGAGGGAGAGGGGGGAGAGAGAGAGAGAGCTCGGCATGGGGTGCAATGGCGGGTGTGTGAGGTAAATACATTTGGTAATCGAATGGAAAAAGGGGTTGTGTAGTTGAGAGACTTAGAGATCAAAACATGGAGAGAAAGAATGAACATGTGTTGGAAACCGATAGCTTCCTAAGGTGGTCAGGAGAGGAAGATTGACCGATACAGGAAGTATGTAGTGTTTGTGCGGGGGAGGGGGGGGGGCTTAAAACAACATTTGAATGTACATAGTACGAGACTTAATATCGATGTTTCAATTCGGTGTACATTGTAAGATTTGAACCGAGGACCAGGCATACGGGTAATTATTTCAAATTCATGCCATACTAAGTTTCGAAAAGTTGACATTGACTCAGTTTGTTGTGCTATTTTGTAGGTCATATGTTTGAATCCAACCAAAAGTTTTCTCACTACCTTGGTGTTCATCATATACATATGAATTTGTATTAAAAAAGTAGCATGGATACAGTGAAATGCGAAATCCACATTAGAATTGGAGATCGCTACGTGACACACACTCTAATTCAAATAACTATCTACGTGACACACACTCTAATTCAAATAACTAATTATGTGACACACACTCTAATCCACGTTAGCGTGGGTACCATTTCGATTTTCTTTCAAATAACTCCTCATTAATTAATTTATAGTACTCCCTCTGTTCACTTTTATAAGATCTTGAAGACATTTCAGACAATGTGCAAAACAATTCATTTTAAGTTGTCTGAAACGACTTATAAAAGTGAACGGATGGAGTATCTCGTTTCGAATGACTAATTATTGCAAGGAAAACATGGGCATGGTAATACATACAGATTCGTTTGCAAATGAAAGAAGATTCGTTTGCATTCTCAAATGTAGGCGCACCAGGCAAACCAGGGTCGTGTCGGGGTGGACGCTGCTTCGGTGCCTTAAAGGCAACTTCCTTTGGGTCACTGACATGTGGGCCAGCCACCTGTTGGGCCCATATGTCATGGACACAAAGGCAGGTGCCTTAAGGCACCGAAGCATAGTCCTGTCGGGGTGGTCGCCTGTGTAGGACGGACGCGTAGCACCCAGCCACCCACCCCCTCCCCCCCAAAAAAAGGATGACGACAATATAAGTTCACGCTTCCATGTTTCGGATTGAAATATCTGGCGGCCCCAATTCCAGCCCTGCAAAATCTCTCTTCTCCACCGCCCCCTTCCACGCCTAGATTGCTCAAATCCCTAGTTCGCCGCCAACCCTCGAATCGCCCCTCATCTCATCTCTTTCCCCACCGTTCCCCACCTCTGTGCTGGACGACGACGACGAAGACGACGGTCGCGCTTCACCACCGCACCGGAGCTACCTCATCTACGCCCTCGTCCACCGCACTGGGTGGTCCACCGACAATGTCGGCCGCCGCAATCGACGTGCCTCACAGACAACGAGTTCCACCGCATCAGGTGCGCTTCACCGACGCCATCTCCCAGCTCACCAGGTCTACTTCACCGAGCACATCGTCGCACCTCTGCTCCCCGAGGCTGTTGCGACTTCACCAACGGTCTCGTCCACCGCATCGTAGCGCTCCGCTGCCACTCAAGATCTGCATCTGTGCGCGGCCAGCCAACGCTAGTGCATCACCCTCAACGGCTCTGAAGTGACCCGCACTCTAGCTAGGCGAGCATGCCCAAACGCCGGCCCGAACTAGGTATCCACACATCACTCCCTTGTGTATTGTTCCGACGATGTTTGGATATCCTTTCACTGCTCTCTTAGCTTACACGCCTATGCAACTCTGACCTTAACTCTTATTTCTTCTGGAGATATCATCTGAAACAAGCAAATCCATATTTTAGCGAAGCATGACGGCGCTACGGGATCTGGTACACATCCTGCACACCCGTATAACCTTGTAAGTACCTGTCCTCCGGTACAACATCAAGGTCGATTCCTCTTATTTGATCAACCATTCGCCGTGTCAAAAATGCAGAGGGGGATGCAAGGAGCACAATGCCTGCACATCCAAGTGATACGTCCATTTTGCATCATGCTTTTATATCGATATTTTTTGCATTATGGACTGTTATTTCACTTTATGTCACAATACTTATGGCTATTCTCTCTTATTTTACAAGGTTTACATAAAGAGGGAGAATGTCGGCAGCTGGAATTCTGGGCTGGAAAAGGAGCAAATATTAGAGGCCTATTCTGCGCAACTCCAAAAGTCCTGAAACTTCACGGGACATATTAAAAGAAATAAAGAAAAATCCTCGCCAAAGATGAAGGCCAGGGGGCCCACACCCTTTTCACGAGGGTGGGAGGCGCGCCCCCTACCTCGTGGGCCCCCTGGTGGGTCTCCGACGTCCATCTTCTCCTATATGAAGTCTTTTGATGAGAAAAAAAGAGGAAGGAACCTTTCGGGACAAGACTCCGCCGCCACGAGGCGGAACCGAGGCGGAACCAATCTAGAGCTTCGACAGAGCTGTTCTGCCGGGGAAACTTCCCTCCGGGAGGGGGAAATCATCACCATCGTCATCACCAATGCTCCTCTCATCGGGAGAGGGCAATCTCCATCAACATCTTCACCAGCACCATCTCATCTCCAAACCCTAGTTCATCTCTTGTATCCAATTCTTGTCTCAAAGTCCGGGATTGGTGCTACTAGGTTGCTAGTAGTGTTGATTACTCCTTGTAGTTGATGCTAGTTGGTTTATTTGGTGGAAGATCGTATGTTCAGATCCTTTATGCATATTATTACCCATCTGATTATGAACATGAATATGCTTTGTGAGTAATTCCGTTTGTTCCTGAGGACAAGGGAGAAGTCTTGATATTAGTAGTCATGTGAATTTGGTATTCGTTTGATATTTTGATAAGATGTATGTTGTCTAGCCTCTAGTGGTGTTACGTGAACGTCGACTACATAACACTTCACCATTATTTGGGCCTACGTGAAGGCATTGGGAAGTAATAAGTAGATGATGGGTTGCTAGAGTGACAAAAGCTTAAACCCTAGTTTATGCGTTGCTTTGTAAGGGGCTGATTTGGATCCATATGTTTCATGCTATGGTTAGGTTTACCTTAATACTTTTGTTGTAGTTGCGGATGCTTGCAATAGAGGTTAATCATAAGTGGGATGCTGGTTCAAGTAAGAACAACACCCAAGCACCGGTCCACCCACATATCAAATTATCAAAGTATCGAACGCGAATCATATGAACATGATGAAAACTAGCTTGACGATATTCCCATGTGTCCTCGGGAGCGCTTTTCCTATTATAAGAGTTTGTCCCGGCTTGTCCTTTGCTACAAAAAGGATTGGGCCACCTTGCTGCACCTTATTTACTTTTGTTACTTGTTGCTCGTTACAATTTACCTGATTACAAAACTATCTGTTACCACTTATTTCAGTACTTGCAGAGAATACCTTCCTGAAAACCGCTTATCATTTCCTTCTGCTCCTCGTTGGGTTCGACACTCTTACTTATCGAAAGGACTACGATAGATCCCCTATACTTGTGGGTCATCAAGACTCTTTTCTGGCGCCGTTGCCGGGGAATGTAGCGCTTCTGGTAGGTGGAATTTGGTAAGGAAAAATTTATATAGTATGCTGAAACTTACTGTCACTTGTTACTATGGAAAGTAATTCTCCGAGGGGCTTGTTCGGGGTATCTTCACCCCATCCAGTAGAGCAAAGAGTTGCTCCTCAACCTACTGAACCTGTTGAAAATGAAACTCCTATTATATTTCCTTCGGGTATAATGGAAAAATTGCTCGCTAATCCTTTTACAGGAGATGGAACAAAGCATCCTGATGAGCACTTATTATATGTGGATGAAGTTTGTGGATTATTTAAGCTTGCAGGTGTATCCAATGATGTTGCTAAGAAGAAGGTCTTTCCTTTATCTTTGAAGGAAGACGCATTGATATGGTATAGGCTATGTGATACGAGATCGTGGGACTATAAAAGATTGAAATTGGAATTTCATCAAAAGTATTACCGTATGCATCTTGTTCATCGTGATCGCAATTATATATATAATTTCTGGCCTCGCGAAGGAGAAAGCATCGCTCAAGCTTGGGGGAGGCTTAAATAATGTTATATTGATGCCCCAATCATGAGGTCTCGAGAGAAATAATTATGCAAAGTTTTTATGCTCGGCTTTCTGAAAACAATCGCACCATGCTCGATACTTCTTGTGCTGGCTCTTTTATGATGAAGACTATTGAATTCAGATGGAATTTATTGGATAGAGTTAAACGCAACTCTGAAGATCGGGACCTCGACGAAGGTAAGGAGTCAGGTATGACACCTAAGTTTGATTGTGTTAAATCCGTTATGGATACCGATATTTTCCGTAAGTTTAGCACTAAATATGGACTTGACTCTGAGATAGTAGCTTCTTTCTGTGAATCTTTTGCTACTTATGTTGATCTCCCTAAGGAGAAGTGGTTTAAATATCATCTTCCCATAGAAGTAAAAGTAGCTGCACCTATTAAAATTTAAGAAAAGACTGTCACTTATAATGATCCTATTGTTCCTACTTCTTATATTGAGAAACCACCTTTCCCTGTTAGAATAAAGGATCATGCTAAAGCTTCAACTGTTGTTCGTAAAAGCAATATTAGAACTTATACACCTCCTGAGCAAGTTGAAGTTGAACCTAATATTGCTATTGTTAAAGATCTCTTGTCTGATAATATTGATGGGCATGTTATTCAGTTCAAAGGTGAAACTGCTAGAATTGCTAAACCGTGTGATAAAGATAAACATAGACCTGTGGTAGGCCTGCCTGTTATTTCTGTTAAAATAGGAGATCATTGTTATCATGGCTTATGTGATATGGGTGCTAGTGCTAGTGTTATACCTCATGACTTATACAAAGAAATTAAGAATGAAATTGCACCTGTTGAGTTAGAAGATATTGATGTTACTATTAAACTTGCTAATAGAGATACTATTGCACCAATTGGAATTGTTAGAGATGTTGAAGTCTTGTGTGGGAAAACTAAATATCCTGCTAATTTTCTTGTTCTTACTTCTCCACAAGATAGCTTTTGTCCCATTATATTTGGTAGACCCTTCTTAAATACTGTCAATGCTACCATAGACTGCACTAAGAATATTGTTACTGTTGGTTTGGATGATATGGTTCATGAGTTTAACTTCTCTAAATTTAGTAAACAACATCGTGAGGAAGAATTACCTAGTAAGGATGAAATTATTGGTCTTGCTTCTATTGCCGTACCTCCTAGTGATCCTTTAGAACACTATTTGCTAGACCATGAAAATGATATGTTCATGAACGAACGAAGGGAAATAGATGATGTATTCTTTAAACAGGAACCTATTCTGCAACACAATTTGCCTGTTGAAATTTTAGGGGATCCCCCTCCACCCAAGGGTGATCCCATGTTTGAGCTTAAACCTTTACCTGATAATCTTAAATATGCTTATCTTGATGAAAAGAAGATATATCCTGTTATTATTAGTGCTAACATTTCAGAGCATGAAGAAGAAAGATTATTGAAAACTCTAAAGAAGCATCGTGCTGCTATTGGATATACTCTTGATGATCTTAAGGGCATTAGTCCCACTCTATGTCAACATAAAATAAATTTGGAAGCAGATGCCAAACCAGTTCGTGATCCTCAACGACGTCTAAATCCTAAAATGAAAGAAGTGGTAAGAAAAGAAATACTCAAGCTTCTGGAGGCAGGTATAATTTATCCCGTTGCTGATAGTCAGTGGGTAAGTCCTGTCCATTGTGTCCCTAAGAAGGGAGGTATTACTGTTGTTCCTAATGATAAAGATGATTGATTCCACAAAGAATTATCACAGGTTATAGACTGGTAATTGATTTCCGCAAATTAAATAAAGCTACTAAGAAAGATCATTACCTTTACCTTTTATTGATCAAATGCTAGAAAGATTATGCAAACATACACACTATTGCTTTCTAGATGGTTATTCTGGTTTCTCTCAAATACCTGTGTTGGCTAGAGATCAATCAAAGACTACTTTTACATGCCCGTTTGGTACTTTTGCTTATAGACGTATGCCTTTTGGTCTATGTAATGCACCTTCTACCTTTAAAAGATGCATGATGGCTATATTCTCCGACTTTTGTGAAAAGATTTGCGAGGTTTTCATGGATGAATTTTCCGTCTATGGTTCCTCTTTTGATGATTGCTTGAGCAATCTTGATCGAGTGTTGTAGAGATGTGAAGAAACTAATCATGTCTTGAATTGGGAAAAGTGCCACTTTATGGTTAATGAAGGTATTGTTTTGGGGCACAAAGTTTCTGAAAAAGGTATTGAAGTTGATAAAGCCAACGTTGATGCTATTGAAAAGATGCCATGTCCCAATGACATCAAAGGTATAAGAAGTTTCCTTGGTCATGCCGGATTTTACAGGAGGTTCATTAAGGACTTCTCAAAAATTTCTCGGCCTCTCACTAATTTATTGCAAAAAGATATACCATTTGTCTTTGATGATGATTGTGTAGAAGCATTTGAAATACTTAAGAAAGCATTAGTCTCTGCACTTGTTGTTCATCCACCTGATTGGAATTTACCCTTTGAAATTATGTGTGATGCTAGTGATTATGCTGTAGGTGCTGTTCTAGGGCAAAGAGTTGATAAGAAATTAAATGTTATTCATTATGCTAGTAAGACTCTAGACAATGCTCAAAGAAATTATGCTACTACTGAAAAAGAGCTTTTAGCAGTTGTATTTGCTTGTGATAAGTTCAGACCTTATATTGTTGATTCTAAAGTAACTATTCACATTGATCATGCTGCTATTAAATATCTTATGGAAAAGAAAGATGCTAAACCTAGACTTATTAGATGGGTTCTCTTGCTGCAAGAATTTGATTTGCATATTGTTGATAGAAAGGGAGCTGAGAACCCCATTGCAGACAACTTATCTAGGTTAGAAAATATTCTTGATGACCCACTACCTATTAATGATGACTTTCCTGATGAACAATTAAATGTTATAAGTACTTCTCATAGTACTCCTTGGTATGCTGATTATGCTAATTATATTGTTGCTAAGTTTATACCACCTAGCTTCACATACCAACAAAAGAAAAAGTTCTTCTATGATTTGAGACATTACTTTTGGGATGACCCACATCTTTATAAAGAAGGAGTAGATGGTGTTATTAGACGTTGTGTACCTAAGCATGAACAGGAACAGATCCTACACAAGTGTCATTCCGAGTCTTACGGAGGACACCACGCTGGAGATAGAACTCCACATAAGGTATTGCAATCTGGTTTTTATTGGCCTACTCTCTTCAAGGATGCCCGTAAGTTTGTCTTGTCATGTGATGAATGTCAAAGAATTGGTAATATTAGTAGACGTCAAGAAATGCCTATGAATTATTCTCTTGTTATTGAACGTTGATGTTTGGGGCTTTGATTATATGGGACCTTTTCTTGCCTCTAATGGATATACACATATTTTAGTTGCTGTTGATTACATTACTAAGTGGGTAGAAGCTATTCCAACTAGTAGTGCTGATCATAACACTTCTATAAAAATGCTTAAGGAAGTTATTTTTCCGAGGTTTGGAGTCCCTAGATATTTAATGACTGATGGTGGTTCACACTTTATTCATGGTGCTTTCCGTAAAATGCTTGCTAAATATGATGTTAATCATAGAATTGCATGCCCTTATCATCCACAGTCTAGTGGTCAAGTAGAATTGAGCAATAGAGAGCTCAAATTAATTTTGCAAAAGACTGTTAATAGGTCTAGAAAGAATTGGTCCAAGAAACTTGATGATTCATTATGGGCATATAGAACTGCATACAAAAATCCTATGGGTATGTCTCCATATAAAATGGTATATGGAAAAGCATGTCACTTACCTCTCGAACTAGAACATAAGGCATATTGGGCTATTAAAGAGATCAACTATGATTTCAAACTTGCCGATGAGAAGAGGTTATTTGATATTAGCTCACTTGATGAATGGAGAACCCAAGCATATGAAAATGCCAAGTTATTTAAAGAAAAAGTTAAAAGATGGCATGACAAAAGGATACAAAAGCGTGAGTTTAATGTAGGTGATTATGTATTGCTATACAACTCTCGTTTAAGATTTTTTGCAGGAAAACATCTCTCTAAATGGGAAGGCCCCTATGTTATTGAGGAGGTCTATCGTTCCGGTGCAATAAAAATCAACAACTTCGAAGGCACAAATCCGAAGGTGGTAAACGGTCAAAGAATCAAACATTATATCTCAAGTAATCCCATAAATGTTGAAACCAATATTATTGAAACCGTAACCCCGGAGGAATACATAAGGGACACTTTCCGGAACGTTTCAGGCTCCGAAAGGGAATAGGTATGTGGTACGGTAAGTAAACCGACTCCAAAAAAATTTCTAAGGCAACATTTCTCCATTTTGGAATATTTAGAAAAATAGAAAAAGAAGTAGCAGTCTGGGAAGGACACGAGGGCCCCACGAGGGTGGTGGGCGCGCCCTACCGCCTGGGCGCGCCCCCCTACCCCGTGAGCACCTCGTGTGCCTTCCGGACTCTGTTTTCTTGCACGTTACGTATTTTGGTCGGTAAAAAATCATTATATATTCTCCCGAAGGTTTTGACTCCCGTATCACGCAAAAATCTCCTGTTTTTGTTTCGAGCAGTTCTTCTGATAGATCTAGGTTATCATGACGGCCCCAAGCGCCTCCAAGGACAAGTTCTTCGAGAAGGTCATCAACCCTTACCTCGCGGAGGTGCTGCGACACCCTCAAACCATTGAGATGCGTGATGGATTGCTGCACATCCGCGATGAAGAGTGACCAAAGGGGACCGGAAGCATGGAGACGAGGCTCGAAGCAGTGGAGCAACAAGTTTTCAAGTGCCAAAGGATGGTGGAGCATGGAATCAACGCTAGCCACATGATGCTCGCAGAGTTCACCAACAACTACAAGCCGGATGCCAAGAACACCGTGGAGGCCATCTTCAAGCTACATGAGAAGATCGAGCACCTCCAAGCCCAAGTCTATGACTTTCAAAACCAAAACTATGCGTATGAATATAGATTCAAAAGAATGAGTTTGGCTGTAGATTTGAGGATTCCGGAGACTCGATCATCTTTCTATGATGGTAAACCTATGCCTTGGAAGATGGATGACAAGCCCGCGTCATCAAAAACACCTCCACCGTCTCCTCCAACAAAGAAGAATTGAGTATATGGGTATGGGCACTCCCCTTGGCAACTGCCAAGCTTGGGGGAGGTGCCCCGGTATCGTATCACAATCACAACTCCTATCTTTACCGTTTTTCTTAGTTTGATCCTATTAGTAGTATCTTGATCTAGTAGAATAAAGTTTATGGCATGATCTAGTTTTGAGTTTTGCTTTATGATCTCTCTTTGTAATCGAGTCCCTGAGCTATATATAATAAAGATTAGTGTTGAGTTAAGGGCCTGATTATTTTGCCATGATCTTGGGTGAATAAAAGAAAAGAGGAAAAGAATAAAAAGAAACAACAAGTTCATATTGATCTTATTGAGAGTATTGACTTCACATAGAAAGAGTATGATGATTAAAAGTTGTTGGGAGTTGGCAGACATAGCTTTGGTCATTGTTGCAATTAATAGGAAGTAATAAGGAAAGAGAGGTTTCACATATAGATATATTATCATTGACATCTTTTATGATTGGGAGCACTCATTAAAATATGACATGCTAAAGAGTTGATGTTGGACAAGGAAGACAACGCAATGAGTTATGTCTTTCTTATATCTGAGATAAAGTATGTTGTCATGGTTCCTCTAACTTGTTGAGCTTGCCTTTCCCCCTCATGCTAGCCAAATTCTCAGCACCAAGTAGAAATACTACTTGTGCTTCCAAATATCCCTAAACCAGTTTTGCCATGAGAGTCCACCATATCTACCTATGGATTGAGCAAGATCCTTCAAGTAAGTTGTCATCGGTGCAAAGCAATAAAAATTGCTCTAAATATGTATGATTGATTGGTGTGGGAGAAATAAGCTTTATATGATCTTGTGATGTGGAAGTAATAAAAGCGATAGACTGCATAATAAAGGTTCATATCACAAGGGGCAATATAAAGTGACGTTCTTTCGCATTGAGATTTTATATATCGAACCATAAAAGCGCATGGCAACCTCTGCTTCCCTCTGCGAATGGCCTATCCTTTATTATTATCTTCTACCTTATGCAAGAGTCATGGTGATCTTCACCTTTTCTTTTTCATTTTATCCTTTGGCAAGCTCAGCATGTTGGAAAGAACATGATATATATATATATATTTAATTGGATGTAGGGGAGCATGAACCATTATTGTTGACATTACCCTTGAGTTAAAAGGTCGTGGGGCAAAACTATAAGCCCCTATCTTTCTCTGTGTCCGGTTAAAACTCCGTAATCACAAGTATCGCGTGAGTGTTAGCAATTATGGAGGACTAAATGATAGTTGAGTATGTGGACTTGCTTTTTAGCTCTGACATAGACTCCTTCTGATGTTATGATAAATTGCAATTGCTTCAATGACTGAGATTATAGTTTGTTGGAGCCCAATAAGGTTTATGATTTATACTTTTGCATTGTGAATAGATCATCACTTAAACATGAGTAATCATATGACAAAATCTATATATGTTGCTGTTATGAGAATAATCATGATGCCTTCATGTCCGTATTTTATTTTTATTGATGCCTGTACCTCTAAACATGAGGACATATTTATTGTTATCGGCTTTTTGCTTGAGGACAAGCGAGGTCTAAGCTTGGGGGAGTTGATACGTCCATTTTGCATCATGCTTTTATATCGATATTTATTGCATTATGGACTGTTATTTCACTTTATGTCACAATACTTATGGCTATTCTCTCTTATTTTACAAGGTTTACATAAAGAGGGAGAATGCCGGCACCTGGAATTCTGGGCTGGAAAAGGAGCAAATATTAGAGGCCTATTCTGCGCAACTCCAAAAGTCCTGAAACTTCACGGGACATCTTAAAAGAAATAAAGAAAAACCCTCGCCAAAGATGAAGGCCAGGGGCCCACACCCTTCTCACGAGGGTGGGGGGCGCACCCCCCCTAGGGCGCGCCCCTACCTCGTGGCCCCCCTGGTGGGTCTCCGACATCCATCTTCTCCTATATGAAGTCTTTCGATGAGAAAAAAAGAGGAAGCAACCTTTCGGGACGAGACTCCGCCGCCACGAGGCGGAACCGAGGCGGAACCAATCTAGAGCTCCGACAGAGCTGTTCTGCCGAGGAAACTTCCCCCCGGGAGGGGGAAATCATCACCATCGTCATCACCAACGCTCCTCTCATCGGGAGAGGGCAATCTCCATCAACATCTTCACCAGCACCATCTCATCTCCAAACCCTAGTTCATCTCTTGTATCCAATTCTTGTCTTAAAGTCCGGGATTGGTGCTAGTAGGTTGCTAGTAGTGTTGATTACTCCTTGTAGTTGATGCTAGTTGGTTTATTTGGTGGAAGATCATATGTTCAGATCCTTTATGCATATTATTACCCATCTGATTATGAACATGAATATGCTTTGTGAGTAATTACATTTGTTCCTGAGGACAAGGGAGAAGTCTTGCTATTAGTAGTCATGTGAATTTGGTATTCGTTTGATATTTTGATAAGATGTATGTTGTCTAGCCTCTAGTGGTGTTATGTGAACGTCGACTACATAACACTTCACCATTATTTGGGCCTAGAGGAAGGCATTGGGAAGTAATAAGTAGATGATGGGTTGCTAGAGTGATAGAAGCTTAAACCCTAGTTTATGCGTTGCTTCGTAAGGGGCTGATTTGGATCCATATGTTTCATGCTATGGTTAGGTTTACCTTAATACTTTTGCTGTAGTTGCGGATGCTTGCAATATAGGTTAATCATAAGTGGGATGCTTGTTGAAGTAAGAACAACACCCAAGCACCGGTCACCCACATATCAAATTATCAAAGTATCGAACGCAAATCATATGAACGTGATGAAAACTAGCTTGACGATATTCCCATGTGTCCTCGGGAGCGCTTTTCCTATTATAAGAGTTTGTTCCGGCCTGTCCTTTGCTACAAAAAGGATTGGCCCACCTTGCTGCACCTTATTTACTTTTGTTACTTATTGCTCGTTACAATTTACCTTATTACAAAACTATCTGTTACCACTTATTTCAGTACTTGCAGAGAATACCTTGCTGAAAACCGCTTATCATTTCCTTCTGCTCCTCGTTGGGTTCGACACTCTTACTTATCGAAAGGACTACGATAGATCCCCTATACTTGTGATTCATCACCAAGCAAGTGGTAATATGGACTTGTACATGGAACATCCCAAGCGCAAGCAGAGCTGCAGTGAGCCTGTACAATGAGCTAGCGTAAGTCCCTGCATTTCATTTAATTCGTACTGGCATTCGTGTATGATTTGTGTGAAGTGGCTGGTCCACGAATTCAAGTTACCAAGGGCAAACATTTAACTTAAAAAATACGAAGGCACTTGCACTCTGGAAATCAACATAACTTGAGAAATGTGAAGGTACATGCACTTTGAAAACCAGCTAATGATCCAAAGTAGTTCAGATTATAAACACTAAATGATGCAAGCACCAAAAAACACAAAATGCAACATGGTGTACAAGGACTACAAACATGGTCTGTACCTACTTGAATTATTCGTTCTCTGGCTGAAAATATCAAAGTGTAATTGCACGTACAACCAGTGCACAAACTGCATATCAATATATCTATCCTGCACAAGTATGCTAATAGTTTCAAACAACATATTAGAAAAGTATTTATGCTATG
The DNA here is from genome assembly GCF_002162155.2 of Triticum dicoccoides. Lineage (NCBI taxonomy): Eukaryota > Viridiplantae > Streptophyta > Magnoliopsida > Poales > Poaceae > Triticum > Triticum dicoccoides. The sequence continues at coordinate 465,039,201 of NC_041382.1, read as the reverse complement.
TTGTCATGATACGGGGACTTTCTGGTAGATGGCCTCGACGTTTCCTCAAGCTATGAAAATGCACTATAATTTGCTTGTCATCAATGCCTGCAAATCTCTGTCTCTCTCAACATAGTAGATCATCATTAGACACTAAATCCTTCAATGAGCTTGCAAAATGCTTGCATGAGATCCCTCATTAGACATTATATGTTCATCACCAGGAGCATGTAAAATGTTTGCGTCAAATCCTTCATTAGCAGTCTGTTCATTAGACACTTCAGGCTCAAGAACAACATGAGCTTGTATGTTTGCACTAGAAACTTGATTAGATACATCAGATTCAGTGAGTTTAGTGTTGATTGGGGGTGTTATAAAATAAGTAGAAATTGGTTTCATTTTCTCATAGATTCCCTACATACAAGCAGTTTTACAACACCGTCAGGTTTAACTATGGGCCAGAAATTGAAGAATTGAATTAGATATAATCAGGGATGTGATGTACCTGCTCGTTGCACATGCTACTCTTGCAAGCTACGACTGTCCGTTTGCGCAAGCACGATGCCATGCCCGTGCTGCCGCCGCTGCCTCCCACGCAGGCCACACCCAGGGTTGGATCTTCATCTTCTTGTCCTTCCGTTCGCTTGAAGCCAGGCGACCGCCCTCCAATGAGGGCGCGAGGAAGTGCTATGTCGGTCTGTCCAGCGGCGGCTAGGTTAGGAGCGAACCAGACTGGAGGCTGGAGCGAATGAATTGGGATTTTTCCTACTGTCGATCGATACGGGAGGCGCTCGTTTGGGCTGCGAGCCTACTATAGGGCCTGCCTTGCACTTATGTTATTGGCCCATCCAAATTGAAACATTTTTCTTCATTTTTTACATTGCCTGCTCGTGCGTTGGGGCGAACAAAACTAGCATGGGCCAACCTGGATGACTCAAACAAGGTGCACACTTTCCAGCCACCTGAGGCGGCCGCCCATACTAGCCCCTATGGTGGCGTCGCCCCTTTTTGCGTGTATGATTGGATAGTGAAAAATATTCCAGTGGCGCTTTTGATTTACCCACAGAATGGTTGAATTGCTTGTTTCTATGAACTGAGTTTGCCAATAATGTGAAGGATGCCAGTCTTTCATCCTATTGTAGATTGCTTAGATCTCGATATGCCAAAAGTAATCGCATGAAATATACAGTAAAAGCCAGTGTGGTGTGTTTGGCTACAACTAGTCTGACTACACGTCCTCATATAACATATCAAGGATGCACCATCTTACCAGATTAACCATTCGACTTACCCATGCAATGTGGGAAGAAAGAAGTATTGGGACTGTGTATCCAAGCAATTGATGCCATGGACTCCTTCGTACAACCTTGTAAGCGAAAAAGAAGTTGCAGTGTGCCTGTACAAAGAACTAGCGTAAGTTCAGTTACCTGCTTCTCGGAATTTTAGTTAGCCACTTATTGCAAAATTGTTAAATTACGTTGCTTGGCTTAATTTAGTTTGCTACTGATTACATAATGGCACAACCTGTTAATCATATTGTAGACTGCGCCTATCTATGTGTTTGATACTTACTGTTAAGAATTACCTGTTTGCCTTAGCTTAAATATCTACTCGTTTGTTTAACTGCTTTGCTGCTGCAACAGCGGGTTACAATGATGTTAATAACTACTTTTCAGCATCCAATTGAAACTATTTAATTCCTTGTTTGTTTAACTGGTTTGCTGTTATAACTCCCAGTTGAGATGTTTTGCTAACTTCAGCTTTTCTGAATCCAATCAGAACTTTAATGGCAAAACAGGTTAGCCCAAGATCAAAGAGCGAGGTCCCCATGGACGTTGCATCATCCCACAGCAGTGGCACCGGCCCAATCGTGCATTATGAATTGCCAACTGCTGATGCTCTAGAGGCTAAACTAGTGGTAGAAAGAGATTCTGCTTCTGCACTTAGAGATGAAGTTGACATGTTGAGGAAGCGGACAACACAATCACAAGTAGTACTCAAGACAACCATTAAATATTTGGTGGATTTCAAAATGAAGCAAGCTGGGACGGACCAGATTGTTAAGGTCCTGAAGGAAAAAAGGAAATTAAATTCCTACTTGGTAAATAATAGGTGAAATGTTCTTTCCATAGTTGAATAACCTTTGTGTTGTCTGTTCATGTAATCAATCAAACCATTTGTTTTAGAGATCATGTAATAATTGTTTTTTTGTTTTTTTGTTTGTAATTTTATTTGAGCACAAGTCTGTATTAATTGATAAGACTCGGAGACATTTCATTTGGATTGATGTGCCAGACCTACAAATATGCCAATCAGGCTGAATGTGCATTCAGCAATAGTAGTATAGATGGACCATAAGTGGCACGCATCAGAAAGGGCCAAGATGCTGGCTAAAAAAAGGATGCTATTGTAACCAAAAAAAAGTATAGCGGCCTGGCTTATGTATGTTAGTTGATATTATTGATCCATATACTCTATAAGTGTTTATATGTCTGTTAGTTCCGTACATTCTTGGTTGATTACGAACATGGTAAATAGACATATGTAGTATGTATCAAAAACAGGAAGGCATGTCATTATCAAAGGTATAGTGTGTAAAGTAAGCAGATGCAATTTAACCAAATTGGAAGCAATACAAGCTAGACACCATATGCAACATGCAACCACATTTGATAGCGCGAAGTTAAAGCAAGCACCTCGGATGGTTGTGTGTGGCAATTGAGATCATCAACTGCAGAGCTACGTTTACTGTCTCCAACTGCTGACACTGCACCCTTTAGAGCGCTGAAACGCTTAGTGCTTATCTTCGAATTACACTAGAGCGACTTCTGTCTTTTCTTTTCTGCATTCATCAACACTGCGTCAGAGTCTGAAATACCCATGCATAAAAAACAATAGTGTGAGTATGGGTGAAGTGTGTGCACAATTAGTACCGTGTAAAGGTAGCATATAGCAGGTTGGTGAGAAATAATTGACGGGATACATGATAGCTCTACAACATGCATGGCACACTAAATTACTATAGGATTCTGTGAAAATAACAGTCGACTGAAAACAAATAGGTCAGTCCATTTTTTCTGCACCGTCCGATGTACAAAGAACGGGCAGATCGGCTTCATCTACCTCCAGCCAGTCAGTGTTGGCGATCTTCCTCGAAAGGCCATCGACCACTAGCCCAGTTCCCTGCCTGCGCCCTCCCCTCGACCTCACCGCACCGCCGTGCTTGGCACCACCCTCCGGCCGACCTCCAGATCGGGCGCAAGCAGCTCATGCGCCCTATACCCCTATGATAGACACTGATGCGCCGCTTCCCCGGCGAACAGGCAGACTAGGTGCTCCGCGCGCCTAAGCGGGTGCTGCTTCTTTTAATTGTGGTTCGACTAACCCTGAATTCAAATCTAGGCGGGCTACTGATCTCTAGCAAAGGTGAAATAGTAAAGGGAGGAAACCTTGTGCATTTAGTATCACAAAGAAGATGCAGCAAGAAGCGCTCAACTAGTTTCTTTCGTGGGATGAATACAGTGTGAGCAGAGACGTAAGGTCTGCACGAATAAGGGAAGATGAGTACCTCTTTCTGCTAGCAGTGCTATGTCCTCCTTTTGTTTTTCCAATGATGATCTTGTGGTTCGCTGGAAACAAGAAGTTGTGGAGGATGGTGGAGCCTTGGATGAACCCATGGCCATGTTGTTGAGTGTGGTGCGGTGGCCGTCCGTCGGCGACGGGGAACCAGATCCGAGGCAGCGAACGACGGCATAGCGAGAACAGCTCCAGTGCGATGCACGGTTGCGACAATGGAGCGGCAGCAGTGAGGCATAGGACGGTGTGGTCGGACTAGTTCTGGTACGGCGCACGTCGGCATCGGCGTCATGGAGGCAGCTCTACCACGGCTTCAGCTTCTAAGTCCTTAAGGGTGTTGTGGTTGCGGTTGCGTTGGACGATGATGTTGGGGTACCGGCTCTGGTGTGATGGAGGAGGGCGGCGGTGGATTGGGCGCTATGGGGTGGAGGACATAGGAGGCTGGGGTTTCACGGCTGGTGGAGAGGGTGTTTTGGCGCCCATGGAGTATGAATGAGGAAACGGAGGGAGGTGGGGAACTATGGGGAAACAATGTTTCGGTTCGGGACACGCTTATTTGAAATTTGGGGAAAGTTACAAACTTTGCCCCCATCTAAAATTTCGGACATATTGCGGTTTGGGGGTAGGACAGTAATCTTAGGTGTCCCAAATGTGGGTGGGATAGATTTCGGCCGAGCGCATGGGTGTTTAGGTGCCCACGGCGTATGAATGCTTCTCTTAGACGGTTGAGACTGGCATCTTGGTGAAGTTACAAACCTACCCCGGTTTAGACCTTTGGACATCGGGACGATAGGCTACAAGGGACAGAGTCAGGACAGTAATTTCCTACCACCAAGCATTAGTCTCACGTGGTTTCGGGTGACCAGAGGCCTATTTGGAGCTTCGTTCAATATTTGGGAGCAGAAGCATTAACGTTTTCAGTTCTCTTGAATTGAACTTTCAGGATTTGTCAAACTTCACAACTCTTTACTCTTGAAAATCCTAAAGCTACGATTATTTTGGAATGGAGGGGGTACATTTGAATATACATTGTACACGAGTATATATTAAAAAATATGCAACTTACCTTAGTTCATGGATGGTTCCAGATATAATGTCCTTGGTTGCAAAAAAAGTTAGACATGCGTATGAATATATATATATATATATATATATATATATATATATATATATATATATATATATATATATATATATATATATATATATAGCATGTTCAAACGCACAACAAAGATTGATGCCCCCTTTTACATCTGATTTACAAATGCCATTATCTCGGGTTCAAATAGATGAATGCACTTCCTATGAATTCGAATCTTCGAAACCCCCTTTATGTTGAATTCGACATGTATTCTATTTCGTAGCTAGCAATTTGGAATGTATCCATGCAAGTGACAAATGTATAAAGTGCTTCACACTAACAACATGGAGTGCACTAATTAATGTTTATATATGAATTGCAAAAGCATCCAGTTTGTGTATTTCAAACCACTGTCACTCTATGGATCGATAATATGAAATAAACACATGCACATGCTAGAATTCAATAGAGTATGGGTGTCTGATAGACCGATTTTCGTCCATACACAATTTGCAGAATTCATGATCTCATCCAAAAATAATAATGCCATTTATATTTTAATTTAATGCGTAGAACCGCCTTTTACACATAGATGCACTATGCCTCGGCCCGTTCTCACAAACGCGCTATATCTCTCTCTATCTACCGCATAAGTGCACACACTTTATATGCATCCGCATTTCTCTTTCACACATGCTCACAATCTCTCTCGGGGTGTCGGGGAGTCTCACGCACATGCTCACAATCTCTCTCGGGGTGTCGGGGAGTCTCATGCACATGCTCTCTCTGTATCCCTCTCTCTCTCTCTCTCTCTCTCTCTCTCTCTCTCTCTTTCTGACTACTATGTACCACTCTTTTCACTAATCTCAGTTGGAAAACACCATTTCTCTCACATGCATATATACACACGCACGGTTTCTGCTAGCCCTCTATACGCACATATATGTGCCTATGTGTCTCCTGCACACACATTATCTTTAGGCCTCTCTCGCACACATTGCCCCCCCTGACACACCTCTCTCTTAGTAGTTGGCAGATATGATTCCATCATATCATTCAGTAGGATATCCCTAATTGTTAGGCGGGATGGTAATATGAGGCAAAGTTTTACCCTAGTTCGGACCCTTGCAGTTGAGGAAAAAGCCTACTCCTGGTACTGTATATTAGTGATAGGGGTGTGTACAAAGTACACATGAATATGAAAGTGCAACTATCCCTGGGTGGTTTTGGTAATTCCTAACAACATATAGCTCATTGAGCTAATGCTATTTTAAGATAAATATTTCAGGAAAGATCAATGATTGGCATGGCATGGATGAGAAAGTGGACCCCTCAAAATGCTAAGGACAAAAGATTGGCTCAAGCTCAAAGCACAAGACTCTACATTTTAGTTTTAGTGATCCAAGATCAGATTGAGTCCATAGGAAAAGCCAATACTATTAAAAGGGGGTGAGGTATTGCTTAATGAGTTACTTGCTCAAAATGCTTAGTGATATGCTTCAAAAACCCTCAACTACTTTCTCATATCCACATATGTCCCAATCCAAAAGTCAAACTCGGCCCCACCGAAATCTTCTATCCGGTGCCACCGAGTTCACTTGACATAGCCATTGCCACAAACCCTAGTCACTTCGGTCTCACTGATAGGGATCTCGGTCTCACCGAGATGGGATTGCAACCTCTCTGTTTCCCTACGTATCGTTTCGGTCCAACCAAGATGAGCAATCACTCCCAGCAAGATTGCAAAGCAAACTCTCTATTTCCCCTTCGTAGCGTTTCGGTCTAACCGAGACGAGCGAATCGGTCCCACCGAGTTTGCCTTACCAACTCTCTATTTTGTCTATTACCAAAATCGGTCTCACCGAGTTTGTGTAATCGGTCTCACCGATATTACATTATGCCCTAACCATAATTGAATCAGTCCCACCGAGTTGACATGTCGGTCCCACCGAAAATCCTAATGTTCACATTTTGAACTAAATCGGTCTGACCGAGTTTTATAATTCGGTCCCACCGAGTTTGGTGATTTGTGTGTAACGGTTAGATTTTGTGTGGAGGCTATATATACCCCTCCACCCACTCTTCATTTGTGGAGAGAGCCATCAGAACATACCTACACTTCCAACATACATTTTCCAGAGAGAGAACCACCTACACTTGTGTTGAGGTCAAGATATTCCATTCCAACCACATAAATCTTGATCTCTAGCCTTCCCCAAGTTACTTTCCACTCAAATCATCTTTCTACCGAATCCAGTCCTATGAGAAAGAGTTGAGTGTTGTGGAGACTATCATTTGAAGCACAAGAGCAAGGAGTTCATCATCAACACACCATCTGTTACATTTTGGAGAGTGGTGTCTCCTAGATTGGTTAGGTGTCACTTGGGAGCCTCCGTCAATATTGTGGAGTTGAACCAAGGAGCTTGTATGGGAAAGGAGATCGCCTACTTCGTGAAGATCTACCCTAGTGAGGCAAGTCCTTCATGGGCAATGGCCATGGTGGGATAGACAAGGTTGCTTCTCCATGGACCCTTCATGGGTGGAGCCCTCCGTGGACTCGCGCAACCGTTACCCTTCGTGGGTTGAAGTCTCCATCAACGTGGATGTACGATAGCACCACCTATCGGAACCACGCCAAAAATCTCCGTGTCTACATTTGTAACATCCCAAATTTTCAACTTGGAATGTTATACATTAGATCATCATTGCATATCATATTTTATTTGCTTTTGGTTTCGATCCTAGAAATCCTAAGCAACTCAAGGATCCACGGAGAGAGTTGGGGATTTCGTTATTTTCATACTTGAGTTTTCTCAAATTTTGAGAATAGGATCATTTGATTTTATTTATTTTATCATCAATAATTTCTATTACAAAATTATGAGAGAGGGAATAAAATTAATTTCCCAAAATAAAGAAATATTGAGGATTTAATAAAAAAATCAAATAACATTTTATTCCGGAGTTTTTCGATATTTTATTTGAATTTAGGAAAAATGTGCGTTTTCAAAATTGCATTTAGGCCCAAATAAATGTTCACTTTTTCCGGCTTGGTTTTAGAAGTCGGGGAAATTTTATTTCAGGATTTTTGGAGTCCGTTTAGTATTTATTTTCATTTTTCTTCTGCGCGTAATTATTTAAAAAAAATGCGCACCGACCTAACCGGGCCGTGTCCGCCTGGGACTCTCGCCCGGCAGGCTTTATAAGCCAGGGAAGCCCAGCCCCGAGCCAAACCCTAGCCCGCGCCCCTCGAACCCCGCGCCCCG
>NC_041382.1:464979341-465030878 GCF_002162155.2 Triticum dicoccoides | reverse complement strand
GGTTTTTCTCAAAAAAAAAAACGATCGGTTTTCCGTCGGTTTTCGTCGTTTTTTTAGGTTTTTAGGTTTTTTTATTAAATCGGTTTTATTTCCGGTTTAGTCTAAATAACGAGCGTTCGCTCGTTCGTTCGTTTTAACGAACGTATTTGTCGTTTAGATCCGGTTAACGAACGTTCGTTCGTTAATCCGTTCGTCGTTTTTCTTTTTCTCGGATTTTCCGCAATTATTTTCTGATCGCGATTTCTGATCTGATTTTCGTTTTAGTATAACTTTTTGCTCGTTTATCAGAATCAGGCGATTCAAGCGCCTGGAGTTTCGTCTCGAAACCCTCTATCCGTTTAACCAACTTAAACAAGTTTTTGCCACTGTAAAAATTGCCTTAGATCCAGATTAGTAGAAAGAAGTTGTTTTCTTTCACCGTTTGACTTTCGTTGCTTCATTCGATTTGATTCTTTTTGCAAACCGGAGTTCTTAAGTTGAACTTTCTGGTTAGTTATCTTATTTGACTTTTACCTGTGCATTGGATGAATACTTATTGTATGCTTGTTTGTTTGTCTGCGATAGAATACCTGGAGTGCGCCGACTATTACTTCAAATCTCTAGGTTTCGCGGATCATCAGCAAGGCAAGTAACACTTTGACCATACCTCCTACTACCTAGTTTGGTTGCATTAGATCAATCCTCAAACATTGCATGATTACGATCTAATTAAATTGTGGGATGGGAAGTAGTTGAGGTAGTACCTATTACCAGTTTATTATCAAACCTTTGGGAGTTACTTCTACGTTTGCTTATTATGCCATGCTATGCTACTAGACGTGGATTGGGTGACTGATATCCATGACAGATGTGGGATTGTTAATTAATGGTTTATCTAAGGTGGCAACTTAAACACACATCTGGGTGGATTGAGGTACCTGGGTATTCCAGGATTTTCCTGTTTTCTTTTGGACCGCCACCCAGGCTCAAAGGGATCATGAGATTATTCATGCTAGAAACTTCCATGTGCAGCCACAAGCTATTATGGGCTCTAGCATAGTTGACTAAGTCGTGCGAACTCTTATAGTGGTAGACTAGCAGATGTAGGGGATGTAGGTGGTACGGTCTACCCGATCGTAAGGTGCTAGCGCTTCTGAAAGACTATGTCTCGGTCATCCGTCTTCTCAAACACCATGTAGTGCGAGAAACCAAACGGAGGCGATCGAGTCTTGTGGAGAAAAGTGCACAAACCTCTGCAGAGTGTATAAACTAATCATGATTAGCCGTGTCCCCGGTTATGGACATCTTGAGTATCTAGTACTTGGATTATCATGTGAATCTCAACATGTTACTCTAAATTAATTTTGCTGGGTTTTGTTTAATGATGTTTAATTGGGATTGAGAATGCTGTCAACCATTCTCAATGTTTAACAACCACCATGATAGTTAAATAAATTTATTCCTTTGCAGTAGGGAAAAATTGGCTTTACACAAAACTATAACCATAGAGCTTTCCACCAGCCAAAGATGCATATAGAATAGCTGTTTCATTCCATTACTCTCTATGTGTTACATTGCCAGCATATTCCATGTGCTGACCCGTTTTCGGGCTACAACGTTAATGTTGCAGACTTTTGAGACGACGATTAAGGAGTTTTAGGTCGTGGTTCTATACTCATTGATGCCGTTGGAGTTGATGGACTCACTTATCTTCCAAGCCTTCCACTGTTATCGTTATTAGATGGCCTTAAGCCATATTTATTGTAATAAGTTCTCTTTTGAGACACTCGATGTAATAAGTATGTGATTGCTACTCTGTTATAAATCCTTCAAGTACTGTGTGGTGTCAGCATTACTGATCCAGGGATGACACCGGAGCACAGGGATCAGACTGTTTGAGGTCTGGTCGCTACAACATTGCGTTTGCTCCCTCCAAACTCCTCCCTTTACCTTCATATGCAATTTTTTTACATTCCGCTGCTATACTCTTAGAATTGCATGTGTAGGTTAATTACTTGAATTGTGCTAAGTTGCTAAAATCTGCCAAGACTTAAAATTGGGAAAAGGCTAGATTTTTATTTGGTCAAGTAGTCTAATCACCCCCCTCTAGACATGCTTTCAATCCTATAAGTGGTATTAGAGCTTTGGTATCCATTTGCTTTGATTTCCATAGCTTTTGGTGATCATAGACTTGGTTTCACAACCTAGGAGAGTATGGCGTCTAGTGAGGGAAATTACCACCGTAGAGGCCCTTACTTTGGTGGTACTAATTTTGCTAGTTGGAAGCATAAGATGAAAATTCATATTCTTGGACATAACCCCGCCGTTCGGGCTATTGTGTGTATCAGCTTGCAAGGTGAATTCTTTGATGGGAGAGAACCGAACCGTGAAGCTATCGCGAAAGAGTTGAAGATGCTGCAATACGATGCTCAAGCTTGTGATATTCTCTTCAACGGATTGTGCTCTGAAGAATTCAACAAAATTAGCTGTCTTGAGAATGCAAAGGAAATTTGGGATACTTTGATTGATATGCATGAGGGTACCGACTCCATCAAGGAATCCAAATTGGATGTGCTTCAAAGTCAACTTGACAAGTTCAAAATGAAGGATGGTGAAGGTGTCGCTGAAATGTACTCTAGGCTTGCTCTCATCACAAATGAGATTGCCAGCTTAGGAAGTGAAGAGATGACCGATAGATTCATCATCAAGAAGATCCTAAGAGCCTTGGATGGAAAATATGATACCGTGTGCACATTGATCCAAATGATGCCCAATTACAAAAATCTCAAGCCAACGGAAGTCACTTGAAGAATTGTTGCTCATGAGATGTCACTCAAGGATAGGGAAGAGCTTCACAACAAGTCAGGTGGTGCTTACAAAGCCTCATGTGATGCTCCCACATCATCAAGTGAGAAACAACCCTTCAACGAAGAATTGAGCCTAATGGTGAAGAACTTCAACAAGTTTTACAAGAGTAGAAGCAAGGAAAGAAGTTCCAAGTCAAGGTCCTACAATGACAAAAGATCTTCTAGTCATGAGCGCAATTGCTACAATTGTGGAAGACCCGGACACTATTCCAATGAGTCTACAGCTCCCTACAAAAGAAGAGAAGATTCTCCCAAAAGTAGAAGTAGAAGAGAAGAATCACCACCAAGAGAGAGAAGGAGTAGAGATGACCGTTATGAACGAAGAACATCATGGAGAAGCAAGGATTCGGAAAGGAAGGACAAGTCATCAAAGAGGTACACAAAACGAAGACATCAAGCTCATGTTGGTGAATGGGTATCCGACTCCGACTCTGACAATCACTCCGAAAGAAGCTATCACTCCGACTCCGAATATACTCAAGATGAAGGTGTTGCCGGTCTAGCACTTGTGTCAACCAACTCCTACGACATATTTGACTCACCAAATGAAGGAATTGGAAGATGCTTCATGGCTAAAGGTCCAAAGGTAACACACCCCGAGTATGTTGACTTTAATAGTGATGAACATGATTTGCTAGGAGATAATGATTTACTTGTTGACAACTCCAGTTATGAAAACTATGATGAACTTGCTATTAATCATGCTAATCAAGATAAAACAAATTAAAATGATAAGAAGGAGATTGAGTGTCTAACTAAAGAAATAAACACTCTTAAGTTAGCTCATGAAACTACCTGGGAAGATCATCGAGAACTTTTAAAGACTCATGAGAAGCTACGCTTTGAAAAGCTCAACCTTGAGCAAGAGCATGAGTTCTTAAAAGCAATCAATGATGATCTTCGCAAGAAAAGTTCTTCTTACATTGCCAAGAATTTACTCTTGTCTACTTACATGCCACAAGTTAAATCTAGCAACAAGAACAAGAAAGATTCTACCTCTAGTAGTAACAACAATCATGCTAAATCCAATGTTGTTGCTTCTAGTAGTTCTCTTGATTCCACTAATGATTCTCTTAGCCAAGTTACACTTGAGCAAGAAAATAGCTTATTGAAGGGAATTATAGAGAAAGGTGTTTACAAGAGTCTTGCTGGAAGCAAGCAATTTGAGGAAATTGTATGCAAGCAAGGAAGACACCAAAAGAATCAAGGTGTTGGTTTTGAACGAAAGTTCAATGCGAATGGAGTTGAGTGGGAAGAAGATCAATACCCCAAGACGAATTTTGTTCCTCAACCAGAGAAATATGATCCTACTTCCTTCCAAGGAACACAAGCTCAAGATGGTGTTCCACCACAAGACCACAAGCTAAAAGGCAAGGACAAGCTTCAAGACGAGATTGATGCATTTGAAGAAGCACCTAAGGCCTTGGTCAAGTGGGTTCCCAAGACTACATCAAGTTACACTTCATCAAGTATGACTACAACTCCAAGGATTCCCATCAAGATGGTGTGGATCCATAAGAAGAAGAACTAGAAAGTTCTCGAGGGTGACTCCGCCAACATACTTCTCTCTTATCATCTTAGCAAGGACAAGTGCAAACAACTTCCATATCTTGCACTAGTTCAAGGAGTCACAAACCCTCTTGTTGGTAAGACAAGGGACAAGGTAACCTAATGCATTCATGGACATCATCTCATGTGAATATTACTCTATGTCTATGGGTATCCTTGTTTGTTCCTTGTGGGACTAACCCATGTAGGTATTGAAAGTGCAACTCACTCCAAAGGATTGCTCCGAATGATCTACTTCAACATTGAGCATATACATCTTCAACACCTACATGAAGTCATCATCAACAAAACCCAAGGTTAGTTAATCCCTCTTAGGGGGGATATCACATCTAGGGGGAGCTTTACTCTAATCATTTGAGCTAAAGAAACTCTAATGATGTGAGCACAACAATGCTTTAAGTAAAAGTGGCAACCCCACATGTGCTTAAACGATGAGTATGACCTATGATGAAATGTTCTCATTCGACTCCTAAGTCAATATACTCATATATAGATGACCTAGTCATCGCTAAATTGCTTGATAGATGCTAGAGTGATTGTGCATGCTTTGTCACATATTTCATTTGTCAGTTTATTGTGTGAGCATGTTGGATGCATATTTACTCATTCGAGGACATCCATTTGTTTCTTTGATTGTTTGGCCTTTTCTCTTTTGCCAAATGGATGGACAAGAATGCCTAAGAACTCCCTCTAGATATATATGCTTTTCTCATCTCAAACTCTATTCATGCTACATCACAAAGTTTGATCAAGTCAGATTCGAACCACTCTGTGTGAGGAGCACTTGGAGTCCCCGATTCGTCATAGACTTAAACTTCCAAAACCTCTTTGTGTATTTCGGTATGACCGAGTCATCCATTTCGGTCACACCGAAATCACTAAGTTGATCTAGGTTTTCAATCTCGGTGCTACTGATTTGAACTTTTCGGTCACACCGAGTTGCAGTAACCGCTTGCGATTTTGCATCTCTGTGCCAACGAGTTGTTCCACTCGGTCACACTGACAGGGTCGGGATATATAAACCCACGGGTGAGATTTTGGAAATTTCTTCGAAACCTCTCAGCCCTCGCGTATCATTCTCTGCCGCCTCGGGTCTCCGGATCGTCTTCTCGCCACCAGCGACCTCCCGCCGCTGGTTTCCATCGCCGTCAATAGAATTCCGCCCCTCCGTTGTCGCCGTAGCGAACTCCGCCGAACTAGGGTACAAGTTCGATCCTTTGTGCTATTCTTTTAACTCCGATTCATAGCACATTGCTCTGCCATGATCATCAACATGTATGCAAACACTCTATCCACTGAAAACATCCTTTAGGTTAGATTTGATTTGAAGATTTAGGGTTAGGTCTCCGCCGAACTCATCTCGGACCGACCAAATTGTAGAATCGGTCTCACCGGTTTGGCCTAGGCCATTACACTTGCACTTTCGGTCTGACCGAAAATTGCAAATCTGTGTGACCGAGTTCGATTCTTGTGAAACCCTAGCAGTCTCGGTGCCACCGAACTGTGACTCGGTCTGACCGAATTCACTAGTTTAGGTTCCAAAAGCTGCTTCGGTATCACCGAGTTTACAAATCGGTAGCTCCGAAATGCTTTCTGTGGAGAACTAAAACTAAGTTTTTAAGTCATCTGTTTTGCAAAAACTCTACACTTTGTGATGCTCATCCACTCTACCTCATCTATATCTATTCACAGGGTCTGCTATCAGTAAGTTTGCAGAGATGTCTGATCAAAGTGAAAGTCAGAACAGGTCTGAAGAACAAGTGCAATTGAGTGAGGGCACTAGTCCCTCAAGCAGTTCTGATGATGGCAGCAGGAGCACACCAAGTAACTTGCCCAAAGCAGCCACCAGGTCAAGGAAGAAGAAAACCTCAGATTCCGAAGATGAGGACTATGTGGCTGTTGAGGAGTGTCGCCGTTCTCGGAACGGGGGTCCCCAGACTTGCCTGCCTGCGGCCCACGGCGTGGCTGGGCTGGCGGGTCCGTATGACCCATCTTCATCGACAAGGAACCAAGACCCTCGCGAGGGGCCAAGCCTAGCGAGGCGGATGACGCAAGACCTCCTCAGGAGCGGCCTCATGAGGAGCGGAGATATCAAGGCAGGGCAAACCTTGCGAGGCTCTCGTGACGTGAGCTGTGACGATAACACCAGGCGAGCGCCAGGCAGGCGCTAGCGTGCGCAGTGTCCTTGTTTCCTCTTTTGTGCTAAGGGGCAAGCGCAGGTGCGGAGTACAAAGGCATCAGGCAAAGGTTTCCATATCAGTGCAACGAGACCAAGACCAGAAGGAAGGCAGGATGGAGGTCACCGTGGAGCCCAAGACGGCGTCACCACTAGAGCCCTTTCACAAGCGAAGACCACCTTTTGTCAGGATAGCTTGTACTAGTTGTCCCCTTTCAAATTGGACGCCATTGTTGGCTCCCTTTCCCCTCAATATTTGGGAAGAGGACCAGGTCCTCTATAAATAGGACTAGCGACCACCAAAGGGGAGGGGATCAGATCGAGAGCCAACCCTAGCCACACCGAACACAAGAGCACCTCAACCTCATGAGGCTGTTCTTCCCCTTGTACTTTTCATCATCAGCGCAAGAGGCAATCCACCACCACACACTGGAGTAGGGTATTACACCACAACGGTGGCCCGAACCAGTATAAATCTTGTGTCTTTGTGTTGCGAGCGCGTCGGGTTCGTCCGCGAGATCTTAGAGAGCTTGGGCGTAGATCGGTAGGTGGGAAAGAACTTCGTGCGCACCCCAGTGTTTGAACCTTAAGGGTCTGCCGGAACCCTAGATCAGACATTTGGCGCGCCAAGTAGGGGTGCACTGTAGCTTCCCTTCCGTCGATTGGCGCTCCGTCATTCCGTCGCTCCGTCGTCTCCATGGAGGATGCTCGCAGCGCTCGAGCTGAACGCCGGGCTGCCCTCACCGCCCGCGTTGCTCAGACAGCTCCCGTAGGCGGGTGTGGCAGTCCTGGATTAGGGGGTCTCCGGACAGCCGGACTATATCCTTTGGCCGGACTGTTGGACTATGAAGATACAAGATTGAAGACTTCGTCTCGTGTCCGGATGGGACTCTACTTTGCGTGGAAGAAAAGCTAGGAAGTACGGATATGGATATCTCCTCCTTTGTAACCGACCTTGTGTAACTCTAGCCCCCTCCGGTGTATATATAAACCGGAGGGTTTTAGTCCGTAGGACAACATACAATCATACCATAGGCTAGCTTCTAGGGTTTAGCCTCTCTGATCTCGTGGTAGATCAACTCTTGTAATACTCATATCATCAAGAATAAATCAAGCAGGACGTAGGGTTTTACCTCCATCAAGAGGGCCCGAACCTTTGTAAAACATCGTGTCCCCTGCCTCCTGTTACCATCCCCCTTAGATGCACAGTTCGGGACCCCCTACCCGAGATCCGCCGGTTTTGACACCGACATTGGTGCTTTCATTGAGAGTTCCTCTATGTCGTCGCCGTTGGGCTGGATGGCTCCTACGATCATCGATAGCAATGCAGTCTAGGGTGAGACTTTTCTCCCCGGACAGACCTTTGTGTTCGGCGGCTTCGCACTGCGGGCCAACTCGCTTGTCCATTTGGAGCAGATCAAAAGTTACGCCCCTGGCCACCAGGTCAGGTTTGGAAGCCTAAACTACACGACCGATATCTGCGGGGACTTGATCTTTGACGGATCTGAGCCCCTGCCTTGTGCGCCACGCAGTCACGATGAGTACGATTTGCCTCTACCATCGGACAGTGTTCAAGAAATTGCACCGGCAGCCGCTTCGACCCTCAATTCAGAGCCAGTTGCGCCATCCATGGACGGGTGGATAGACCCCGCCACGGAGGCTGTATCCTCTGCGACAATCGAGCCGAATATCGACCTTACACTTCATGAGAGCCGTGTTGCGATACTGCCGGATCCTTCTCCGGCCACGGACTCCGAACCGCCTGCGCCCGTTCCTGTCGAATCCCATTAGGCACCGATCATGGACTTTACCTCCGCGGATATTTTTCACCACTCGCCCTTTGGCAACATACCGAACTCATTAAGGTCTCTCTCCTTGTCAGGAGAGTCCTGGCCGAACTACGTCCGGCCGGATTGGTATGCAGATGACGAAGAAATTCGCCGCCCACCCACCACCCACTTGGTAGCCACTATCGATGACTTAACCGACATGCTCGACTTCGACTACGAAGACATCAATGGTATGGACGACGATGCGGGAGGCAAAGAGGAACCACTGCCCACAGGGCACTGGACGCCCACTTCATCACATGACGTATACATGGTGGACACACCCAAAGAAAATAACGACGAGGAATGGAAGGACGCAGCGAAGGGTGGTTCCCTCGAGAAGCATTCAAAGAGGCGGCTTAAACGCTGCTCCAATCCTGCCTCGGCAGAAATAACGATCGTATAGACCCAGCGTTAGAGCAGGGTGAACCATTGCCCGACCACGGCAACACGGAAAATCAAGCCGAACAACCCAACCCCGTCAAAGATAACAGTCCGGACGACATCACACCGGACAGGCGCCAGGAGCAACATAATGCCCACCAAAGGCTTGTTGCCACGGCGAGGAGTCCGAAAAAACAGAAGCAAACGCTCAAGGCTACACACGACACACTCAAAATCAAATGGAGTGAAGTACTCAACACTATAGCGAAGTATGACAGGAATCGCCACACCAAGAGCTATCCGAAGCGAAAGTTGCTACCTGAATTTGATGAGGAGGCCTTAGATCCTCCACAATTAAAAAATAAAACGGCCATTCGGTTGGATAGACGACCTCATAGCCAACATAAAGCGGCAAACAACGTCGCACATAAACCAACACACGATCCACGTAAGGGCTCGCATCAAAAGGACGGCGCAACCAGATCCATCTATGGACCACACAGGCGCGCTCCAACATACAATGCAACACAACAAACATCCGAACACCACGGTACGCCCAAATACAGGGGTGCCGCACACCCTCTATGTTTCACCGACGAGGTGCTGGACCATGAATTTCCAGAGGGATCCAAACCAGTAAACATAGAGGCGTACGACGGAACAACAGACCCTGGGGTCTGGATTGAGGACTACATCCTCCACATCCATATGGCTCGAGGAGACGATCTCCATGCCATCAAGTACTTACCCCTCAAGCTCAAAGGGCCAGCTCGGCACTGGCTTAAAAGCCTCCCCGAAAACTCCATCGGAAGCTGGGAAGAGCTCGAAGATGCCTTTCGGGCAAATTTTCAAGGGACATATGTCCGTCCACCGGATGCAGACGATTTAAGTCATATATCTCAACAACCCGGTGAGTCATCCTAAAAACTTTGGAACAGGTTCCTCACTAAAAAGAACCAAATAGTTGACTGTCCGGACGCCGAAGCCTTAGCAGCTTTCAAGCATAGCGTTCGAGACGAATGGCTTGCCAGACACCTCAGTCAAGAAAAGCCAAGAACAATGGCAGCATTAACAAGCCTCATGACCCGTTTTTGCGCGGGCGAGGACAGCTGGTTTGCCCGATGCAGCACCAACGACCCAAGTACATCCGAAGTCAGGTATAGAAATGGGAAATCATGACGCAGCAATAATAAGCGCTGGAATAAAGAAGACAGTCCGAAGAGCACGGCGATAAACGCCGGATTTAGAAACTCTCGGCCTGGGCAGCAGAAGCCGCCCTCCAAAGGCAACAGAGACGAATTTTCCAGCCTAAACAAAATTCTGGACCAAATATGTCAGATCCATAGAACCCTGGATAAACCTGTAAATTATACCCACAGAGAATGTTGGGTCTTCAAATAGTCTGGCAAGCTCAACGCCGAACACAAGGGGCAGGATACACCAAGTGAAGACGAGGATGAGCCTCACAAGCAAGGCACAGGGGAATAGAAGAAATTCCCACCAGAAGTCGAAACAGTCAACCTGTTACACGTGATAAAAGGGAGAAACAAAGCGGCACCTTTAGAGGAACATGCCCCAGGGCCTATCACCCCGGAGCTCCGCCACTGGTCATCCCAACCGATCACCTTCGACCATCGGGATTACTCGGCAAGTATCAGGCATGCAGGATGGGCTGCCTTGGTATTAGATCCAATAATTGATGGATACCACTTCACCCGAGTCCTGATGGACGGCGGTAGCAGTTTAAATCTGATATATCAGGACACAGTCCACAAAATGGGGATAGACCAGCAAAAATTTGCCGCAGCAATGCTACCTTCAAAGGAGTAACGCCAGGCCCGGAGGCTCACTGCAGGGGATCCCTGCTACTAGAGGTTATATTCGGCTTCCCCGATAACTTTCGTAGTGAAAATTTAACTTTCCACGTCGCTCCGTTCCAAAGTGGCTATCAAGCACTACTCGGACACGAAGCTTTCGCTCGCTTTAACGCAATACCGCATTACGCTTCCCTCAAGCTCAAGATGCCCGGTCCACAGGGCATCATTACAGTAAATAGAAATATTGAGTGCTCCATGCGCGCTGAAGACGGTGCGGCCGCCTTGGCCACCGCACACTAAACGACCTCACCAAGTCAAGCATTTGACAAGTCGTTAAGACCACGAACACGGCTAGACGAGTTCGGCTCATCTATATGTAATTAATACATGTTTGATGGCTACACCCCTATTAAAATAGAAGGGGCTCTACGTGCGTGCAAAAGTGGCAATAAGGCTCAACTTTACTCATTTTCTACTATATATTGTTTATTTAGTATAACTTAACGTTTGCGCGGCAACTTTTCAATTAATTTCCTCTCTTTTTCAGATGACCATCGTGCTACACCCGTCCAGGATACGGCACAACGGAGACACAGGCGCAGACGTGCAGCAGGGACCCGTTCCAAGGATTCTTTGTAGATTAAGACCCTGCGTAAACCTTTTTTACTGTCTCTTGTTGATTTACATCCCTCGGATTCTCAGTACGACCAAGAAGGATGCTGACGTCTTGGCATGTGGCCACACCAGAATAATGCACATACCTGGACATCAGGGGCTTATTACAAAGGGTACTGTTTAGACCCGGTTTACACCATAAAGAATGAATACCTTAGGGAGTGTTCGGCATCGCGAGTTTGGCCTTATATGCATCAGCTCTGAATCATGTCTTTGGTCAAATGTTGGGTTTGCCCGGCTCCTGTGTTTTGCTGCCTTACGTTCTGCTCTATCAGCTAAGGTGGCACCAGGAGAACTACTGCGATTGTGCCCTGCTTCATCCGGACGAGCACCTCAGTAGAGAAAGCCGAAAACTGACTCGATGACTTATTGGAATCTTCGGGATTCCTCCGCATTAACGAAGGGACGTTTCTCGGCCAGGCATGTACGCACCCCGAATCCAGATGAGTGCGGAGCCACCAGGGGCTATATAGTAGCCCCACTGACAATACTGCGCACCGGACTCATCGTCATTGAAGCCTGGTTCAGGGGCTACTTTGGGAGTCCTGGATTAGGGGGTCTCCGGACAGCCGGACTATATCCTTTGGCTGGACTGTTGGACTATGAAGTTGCAAGATTGAAGACTTCGTCTCGTGTCCGGATGGGACTCTACTTGGCATGGAAGGCAAGCTAGGCAGTACGGATATGGATATCTCCTCCTTTGTAACCGACCTTGTGTAACCCTAGCCCCCTCAAGTGTCTATATAAACCAGAGGGTTTTAGTCCGTAGGACAACATACAATCATACCATAGGCTAGCTTCTAGGGTTTAGCCTCTTCGATCTTGTGGTAGATCAACTCTTGTAATACTCATATCATCAAGAATAAATCAAGTAGGACGTAGGGTTTTACCTCCATCAAGACGGCCCGAACCTAGGTAAAACATCGTGTCCCCTGCCTTTTGTTACCATCCACCTTAGACGCATAGTTCGGGACCCCCTACCCGAGATCCGCCGGTTTTGACACTGACAGCGGGCCACCCCATCGTTCCCCGTCTCCTGCCGCCACTGGCCCGGCGGGGAACGAGAAGCAAGCGTCCTCGCTGCACCCATCAGTGCGGCTGGACGGTCGCACCGCCACTCCCTCGCTGACCCCAGCCGGTTCCTCGTCCCATGCACGTCGCGCTCCCATGGACGCGCAGGCTGTGCTCCTCATGGAAAACGATCTCCTACTCTACCACCCGATCGACGACCTCAATGAGGACTGGCTTGACCGCGTCGCTGAGCTTGTCTGCGCCGCAGGGGGCACCCCAGCGCCGCCCCTCTCTCTGCCAAGACCTCCTCCAGTCATAGGCGATGTGGCTAACGAAGCACCTCCATGACCTCTGCCCCAAGACGGCACCTTGGCGCCATGGCGCGCGGCCTCATGGCGCGATCGACCACGCCCGGTGCCCGCACGTGAAGAGAGAAGCTGCCAAGAGATTCCTCGGCCGCGGGAAGCTGCACCCGCGCTCCCCGCATCGCCTCGCCAAGACTACGTGCCACCCACAGTGGCGGCACGCGGGCCTCATCAAGTCCAAGCTCCACCTCCAAGATGGGCCCCGACGACCATGGCCGGCTGCCGCGCCTTCACCCCCGAGCTGCGTAGCATCGCCTGGCTGGGCAAGTTCAAGCCGGATCTACATCCTTGCTACGACGGCACCCTCAACCCGCGGAGTTCCTACAGCTCTAAGAGCTAAGCATCGAAGCGGCCAACGGCGACGAGAAAGTCATGGCGAATTGGTTTCCTATGGCTCTCAAAGACGGCGCCCGTTCGTGGCTCCTGAACCTGCCTCAGGGCTCGATCTCCTCCTGGGACGAGATGCGCGACCGCTTCGTCGCCAACTTTCAGGGCACTCGTGACCGCCCACCGGCCACGAGTGACCTGCGCCGCATCAATCAAAAACCAGGAGAGACGCTTCAACAACACTCGCCTCAAGATCCCCAAGGTCACGGACGAGGCCATCATCTCCGCGTTCTCTGACGGCGTCTGCGACATCAAGATGAAGGAGGAGCTCGCCATCCATGAGGAGCTGTGCACATCTCAGGAGATGTTCAACCGGGCGACCAAGTGCGCAAGAGCTGAGGAGGGGCGCCTCTCCCTTCTCGAGCTGCCAGCTGCGGGCATAGAGGAAAAGAAGTCCAAGGCGAAGGACGTGAAACACAAGGAAGAAGCTGTGCTCGCGGTAGAGCCGGACACCAAGCGAGGCAGAGACCAGCTTGAGTCGTCCAAGGGCAGCCGACCGTTCTGCGCCTTCCACAACCTGAACACCCACAACACCAGTGACTGTCAAAAACTCAGAGCCATTCACGAAGGATGCTTTAGTTGACGCCCCGAGCGCAGCGACCGGGGCTACGGCCGAGGAGGAGGAGGAGGAGGACGTGGGGGCGGACGCTGGGACGACCGTGGCCCGCGCCAAGAGTGGCGCGAAGGGCCTTGTGAGGACCGCTGGCAGGACCATCCTCACGAGGGCGCCTGGAGGGGCCAGCCTCATGAGGATCGCCCTCAGGGCAACGCCGGTGTTCCCCCGCTATCGCCACCACCAAGAAGTAACGATGACCATCATCAAGACGAGGGGGCTGGGGGGCTTCCAGGAGCCGCGTGCAATCGTCTGCATCTTGGGCCCCAGCCTCGCAACGTATCTTCAAAAAGTTCGCTTGTGAGGTGAATGCAGCCTTCCCCAAGCTCGAGGCCACGCGCCCGTTCTGGTGGTCCCAATGTGCCATCACCTTCAACTCGACAGATCAGCTCAAGTGTGCAGCCAACGCTGGCGTTCTCCCGATGCTTTGTTCACCAGTCATCAGCAACATGCAAGTTACCAAGACCCTCATCGACGGCGGTGCATGCCTCAATATCCTGTCCGTCGACACGTTCGACAACCTCCTAGTGCCATATTAGGGATGGCAATTTTATCCATGGATCTGGATACCCATGGATACCCGACCCGGTTGGGCAAGGGTATGAAGCACATTTCTGCTCATGGGTCCGTGGATATGGATACCCACGAATAGCAGGGTTGGGCATGGTTATAGTTTGTGCTCCATGGATATCCAATGGATACCTGTATGACATGTGGGGCCATATGCCAGTGACAGTAGAAAGATCAAATCAATGGGAAATGGTAGGAAATATGCAACTTCTGCCATGAGCTATATGCTATAGAATCAACCTCTGGTATGTCACCCTTAAGGACTCATCGTATTACTTGTTACCTACTTATGCATGTAGCTTATGTTGTCATTTGTGAGTGAATGATGATGAGTTGATTTGATCTTTGGGAAGGCTTCATGCTGACTTTTCTATGCCCATGGAGCTCCATGGGTATGTGGGTATCGTTTGGGCATGGGCACAAGTTGTGCCCATGGATAATTTGGTGGATGGGCAGAGGGTAGGAAGATGGGTCATGGGTTGGATTTGGACCAGCTCCACCCGCCCCAAACCCGACCCATTGCCATCCCTATGCCATATGAGCAGCTTCAGCCTACCAAGCCTTTCTCAGGAGTGACTGATGATTCCACCACACCGATAGGGCAGGTCTGCCTCCTTGTCACCTTCGGGGAACGCAAGAACTACCGCACCGAGCTCATCGACTTCGACGTTGTGCACATCCGTCTTCCATACAACACCATCCTCGGGTATCCAACCCTGGCCAAGTTCATGGTGGTTACACACCACGATTATAGTGTCCTGAAGATGCCAGGAAGCGACGGAATCATCATAGTCCCGTGCGAAGAAAGAGACGCGGTGTGCTCCCTCGAGCGCGCTTTTCAAGCTGCAGCAATCGACGACCCCGACAGCAAGAGCGAGGATCCTCCTGAGGCCACCCCCAAGAAGAAGTAGCTACGCCGTGCCGGACCTCCGAAGGGTGGCGTCATAGCTGGAACCTCGTCAGGATCAGCGCCCGCTCCAGGGGCGCCTCCCTCCGTCGCATAGGAAGGCGCGCCCAACACCCTCCTCAGGCAGGGCTCGGGGGCTCTCTGCTGGAGGGCCTCAGATCTTGCCAACATCACGAGGGAGGCACTCGGGCACCACTTGGAGGCGTGCTTCACAACACGTTTCCCTCAGGAGAACACAGGGCAAGGAGTGCCCACCGCTCAGGAGTTCATCATCAAGACCATTCAGGAACTGCAAGACGTACGGGCCATGCGCGGCGACCGCCGCTCACGAGGCGCAGCTCCCCATCCAGGCGAGGATGTTGGGCTGCACGTCTACATCGACATTCCAGGGCTCAACAGGGCCGCATCTCAGGAGCCTTTCTGGCCATCACACGTGGGTCGTTGCGAGGGTCCACCACACAGCTACGCTCGCATGCCCTTCGGCTTGCCGAGCGTGTCGTTAGCCTATCAGCACAACTTGCAGCGTGTCCTGGCGGCTCAGGAGGCCAGGCACCACGCCGTCCTGGCAGAGATCAAAACGGTCCTTAGGGAACCACCCGAGCCCCCAGAGCCTCCTGAGGCTCAGGGCCCCGGTGGCTCGTGAGGAGCCATCCTGTCACCATGCACCTTCAGCTGCCCCGACTCTCCTTCGTCAACAAAACCAGGTGACATTTTCCAAGTTCATTTAGCTTTGAGCGCCCCTCGGGCTACATTATTCCCAGGCCGCGTGGGTCCATCCCTGTGGCATGTACCCCTTTTGCTTAT
Organism: Triticum dicoccoides; assembly: GCF_002162155.2. Classification (NCBI taxonomy): domain Eukaryota; kingdom Viridiplantae; phylum Streptophyta; class Magnoliopsida; order Poales; family Poaceae; genus Triticum; species Triticum dicoccoides. Next base: position 465,014,925 of record NC_041382.1, on the reverse strand, counting down.
GCCTTTAAGTTTACCCTATTGGGGGCGCCCCTCGGGCTGCATCATCCCCAAGCCGCTCGGGCCTGACCCAGTGGCATGTATCTTTCTGCATCTACCCGAGATGATTTTCCTTCCATGTTTAACCTACCTATGGCTATCACTTGCTTGATTGTTGCACATTACGGGGGCCGCGCGTCGGCACCCTTTCTTCAGGGCCCCTTTTACCTTGTCTGGCCATCTCACAGGACCAAGACAATAAACAAGGGCCAAGACCAGGCGCAACCCACCTTAAGGTAGGACCTCGTGAGTCTCGCGCGGGCTCACAGGTGCCCAGACAAACCTCGCTAAACCCTACCGTGCCAGCCAGGTGTCAGGGTGGGGCTGTACATGCCCCGGGGGCTCTCTGTAGTAGGGAGTCCCCTCACCCGCACCAGAAGACAAACCAGCGGTCCGGCGCCCTTCTTCGCGTTAACTTGCAGGGGCTTCCTGAGGATCATGGCGTGCAGTACCACGGACTCTCCTTCTTCTCTCATGTGATTCACTTGCGTGTTAAAAGGGGGGCTCCTGAGAATCGCGACTCAGGAGCTCTTACTGGCTCTCTAGCCCTCACCCCCTAGCCTTGACCACGACATCGCGACCTGGCATACCAGCGGCGGCTGAGCTCGCTCGAGGGCCGGGACCTAAGGATGCATAGCACCAAGAAGAGCATGGAGGGGAGGGGAAACCCGCACGGGCCTGGCATGACTACGCTACAGTGACCAACGCACGAACCCGGGCGTGCCACGAGGAGTAGACTCTAGACAGACCAGATAAGTACACACACGGAACCCACCTATCGCCGTGGCACGAGACCTTCGCAGTAGCTCCGTTGCGGCAATGTCGTCTCCCTTTCTTGCCTCTTCATGGTTGCTTGGGCTCTAAGGGGGACCTCCTAAGCATCGCGCCTCAGGAGCTCTTACTGGACCTCGGGCCGCTCACCTCCTGGCCTTGACCATGGCATCGCGACCTGGCATACCAGTGACGGCTGCAGCCTACCTGGGGACCGGGACCTATCAACGTAGAGCACCCAGCCGTCACGAGGATAGAAAGGGGAGACTGAGCTGAAGCGGGCCTTGCTCCTTCTGCTGCCCTACTGTGGTGATACTCACCTCCTTTCCCATTTTGAGGTAGCTGCTTGCGCGCTAAAGGGGACCTCTTGCGCATCGCGCCTCAGGAGCTCTTACTGAACCTCGGGCCGCTCACCTCCTGGCCACGACCATGGCATCGCGACCTGGCATACCAGTGATGGCTGTAGGCTGCCTGGGGACTGGGACCTGTCAGTGTAGAGCATCAAGCTACCGAGGGATTGGAAAGGGGAAGCCGAGCCTCGGCAGGATACGTGCGCACACACAAATCTTCATAACAAGGGTTATATTGACGAAGGGCATTACAGACGCCTTACACGCCCCCACGGGGCCCATTTCTTGATTCCTCGCAGGGAACAAAAGGGAAGGGATTCCTAGGAGTTCTATCTACACGAGCCAGATACCGTAGGCACCATCATCAACTGTGGGCCACGTGAGGCCGGTGCCAACCCCATCCAGATCAGCGGCGCCGGTGGCTGGACGCCGCATCCTTGCTCTGGGTTCAGCGGGAGCTCGGTGGCACGTAGCTGTCGTTGCTCGTCTCCAGAGACTCCAAGAGCTCGGGGGAGTCGCTGAACCACCACGAGTCGCCGCTGTCACCGGAGGAGTTGCAGAAAAGACAGTGGAGGGCCCCACGCCCGCGGCAACATCGTCCTGGTGACCTCCTTCAGGGCAGAACTCTAGGCGGCGGCCTTCCTCGTCGAAGACCTTGCAAAATAGCACGGAGGCGCCGTCGTACTCGAAGTTGATCGCAAGGGCGCCTTCCGCACGGCAGACCCATGCAATCTCGCCCCAGCCTCGGGTCATGAAGATCTTTCCAGAGGCGATGGTTCCAATGTCCGCTCCGGTTGTGGGGGTGTTGTAGTCAGCATGTTGCGGCCAAAGTTCGCGAACACCCCTCGGCGGCACCTCGCCGCCCACATCACGAACTCATGCGATGAGTCCGTGGCATGGACCCCTGGGGCGACAACGTGCATCGCCATCGCGCGGCGACCACGGGCCCGGCACGGGTGGCGCCGCTCGTTGCTCCGCTTTCCTGAGCCCTCGGCTCGGGCGTAGAAGGGTAGCGGGTACCCTGAAGGAGGCCGCTCGCACCAAGGCCTCGTCACCATGTGCATCGCTGCTTCGTCGCGGCAGTGAACCGGCCTCTTATTCGGCGGAAGCGGCCCTGGATCATCGCGGGGGGCCTTTCCTTTCTCTTCAGCGGAGAACCGTCGGAGGGGCGCCATTGCTGCTAGCGGTGGAGCAAGGAGGAAGAAGCAAGTGAACCAAGAAGAGATGGGCGACGGGGCCTCCGCCCCCTCCCCCATTTATAGCGGAAGAAGGCCAACCGGCACCTCCCACGATCTCAGGTAATGATCACTTTCCTTGCATGTCGCTGGGACTTGTCAAGTCGAGTAGTTGCCAAGGCAGCGTGGGGAAGTGGAAACGCCCACGTCCAATCAACCGCCACGCGCCAACCGGGGCTGTAGGTTTTTTGGGCCAGCGGTGCTCCGCGCTTGATCCTTTGGCTTCGCCTCGAAGCCCCGCCCGAGCGCGCCTTGGGCCCGGGGGCTACTGTCAGCGATCTGGGAATGGGGGTCCCCAGACTTGCCTGCCTGCGGCCCACGGCGTGGCTGGGCTGGCGGGTCCGTACGACCATCTTCATCGACAAGGAACCAAGACCCTCGCGAGGGGCCAAGCGTCGCGAGGCAGACGATGCAAGACCCCCTCAGGAGTGGCCTCACCAGGCTACCTCACGAGGTGCGAAGATATCAAGGCAGGGCAAACCTCGGGAGGCTCTCGTGACGTGAGCCATGACGATCAACAACAAGTGAGCGCTAGAGCACAGTGTCCTTGTTTCCTCTTTTGTGCTAAGGGGGCAATCGCAGGCACGGAGTACCAAGGCATCAGGCAAAGGTTTCCATATCGGTGCAACAAGACCAAGACCAGAAGGACGGCAGGATGGAGGTCACCGTGGAGCCCAAGACGGCGTCACCACCAGAGCCCTTTCGCAGGCGAAGACCACCTTTTGTCAGGATAGCTTGTACTAGTTGTCCCCATTCAAATTGGTCGCCATTGTTAGCTCCCTTCCTGCTCAATATTTGGGAAGAGGACCAGGGCCTCTATAAATAGGACTAGCCACCACCAAAGGGGAGGGGATCGGATCGAGAGGCAACCCTAGCCACGCCGAACACAAGAGCACCTCAACCTCAGGAGGCTGTTCTTCCCCTTGTACCGTTCATCATCAGCCCAAGAGGCAATCCACCACCACACACTGGAGTAGGGTATTACACCACAACGGTGGCCCGAACCAGCATAAATCTTGTGTCTTTGTGTTGCGAGCGCGTCGGCTTCGTCCGCGAGATCTTAGAGAGCTAGGGCGTAGATCGGTAGGAGGGAAAGAACTTCATGCGCACCCCAGTGTTCGAACCTTAAGGGTCTGCCGGAACCCCAGATCCGACAAGGAGGAAGTCAGCTCCAAGAATAAGGTGCTGAAAAAGGAATATGGCACAGCTGCAACAACTAAGCCTGGCTTGCACAAGAAGGCCCCTGCCAAGAGGGTGCCAACCTTAAAGGTTAGAGCCTCAACTGCTGAAACCTCCAAGACAATTGGAGAGGCTATTGGAGAAGGAAAGAAGAGGAAGGAAAGGGTCAAGAAGACCACTGCCAGAGTGCTTGGTAGATCCTCCATTATGAGAGATCCAGAAGAAGAGGAAGAGGATGCTGCACCAGCTCCCAAAACTCAGAAGCTTATGGGAGATGCAATTAAGTCAAGGGCTGCTCCATCTAAGCCCAAATCTGCTCCCAAGGCTGCTGCTCAGAAGCCTTCTAAACCCAAGAGGAACATCAAGAGTATACCTGCTGAGGAAAAGAACAAGGCCCCAATGCCTGAAGCTGAAGAAGAGGATGATGAATCCCATGTTTTTAGGACGTTGAAGCCCAAAATTCCTGACCACAATGATGCTCATCCAGTCGCGGGGGACATGCACATCAGGAAAGATGCACGACTGAGCTTGTGTAGAGTCTGATCCCTATGCTGTTAGGAGGAGGACTGCAGTTGACTACATGTTTCATACAAAGGAACATCAAGACTTCTATGAAACTTTTTGCTTGACAAGAAGCCCATTGTCTGTGACATGGGATGGGTTGATTTGGAATACATCAAGGAGAATGAAGATCACTTCCCAGGAGTATATGACAACTTCAAAGCATGTGGAGTAGATGAGTTTGTTGTACAGAAGGTCACAAAATGGAATGATGAGCTGATGATGCAGTTTTACTCCACTACTCATTTCTATCCAGATGGGAGGATAGTTTGGATGCCTTAAGGTACTAGGTACCAATCCACTGTTGAAGAATGGGCCAAGCTAATCAATGTCCTAGAGGAACATAAGGATGACTTGGATGTGTATGCCAAGAAAAAGAAGGATCACAACTCCATGGCTAACATGTACAAGGAGATCCCAGATAAAGCTTTGGAGACTCACAAGCTTGGATCAGTACACTTCTTGTTGTCTGGTCTGCCTACTATCAACTGGATCTTAAGGCACACATTGTTATCCAAGTCAGGAGATCACAAGATGATCAGAGGACACTCCATCAACATGCTGCAAATCTTTGATGTCCCTCAGAAGTTAAAGGTCATGAGTCTAATTGTAGAGACAATCAAGAGGAATGATGCTGACCAAAAGAGAAGTTGTGGGTATGCTCCACATATTCAGGAGCTCATCAACTCCAAGATGGGCACATGAACATATCTGTTGGATAAGGAGCATCTACCCTTATATCCTGAATTTGAAGACAACACAGCAGTGATGAATGAGGAGGAACCATCATCAGCTCAAGCACAAGAGAAGAGAGCCAAAGCTAAGGCAGAGAAAGCTGCAAGGATGCCAAGTGCAGAAGAAGCATCTTAGGTGTTCCTCAAGTCAAAACAAGATCAATTAGGCTATCTGATTCAAGATACACTGAGGATTGAGAAGGGCTTGTCCACCCTGACTCAGAAGCAGGAGAGCCTGGAGAGGATTGTTGGGACAAAAAATTTATGATCTTGATCTCATGGTAACTGAGATACAGACTGCTGTTGAGCAGCTTCAGGAGGAAGCAGAAGAGAGGAGAGGGAAGGAAACTACTGATGCTTTTTAGCGTGTGCCATGAGGTCTGAGGTCTGCTGCAGTGCCAGTTTTAGATACTAGAACTACTTTGTCAGCACCAGCAGCTACAGCTCCAGTGCCACCTCCAGCACCAACTCCACCAGCTCCAATTACATCGATAGATGCCTTCGTCCTTAGAGTTCTCTCTACACCACCTCCCAAAGACCAAGCCCGAGAGACGCATAGCACTATGCATATTTGAACTTTTTGGTAACTTGTTGCCAAAGGGGGAGAAATATGTATAGATCATAGGCTTCGAGAGAGTGTTTTGCTTCTTTGTCTTTGGTTGAACTTTTTATTGTGTGATATACTTTATGTCTTTGTGTGAGATACCTATTTGATCATGTGGTTGACCATTTGCTACCTTAATGTTTGGTTGGATGATACTATCTTTTATATCTCATATATGATCATTCACTTTCTTGGTGATGAGTGCATGCTTTTAATTTCTATCATTTTGATCGCTCCACCAAGATGTATTTGAGATGGAATAGTAACCCATGATCCTAATCTATTGTGCATTTGCATTCAAAAGCAAATCTTAAATAATGCACAAATTTAGGGGGAGCTCTTGCTTATCACATACTTCTCAAAGCGACGATGTTTTTCAATCTTATGATCATTTGCCAAAGCTTTGATCTATATGTTGTCATCAATTACCAAAAAGGGGGAGATTGAAAGTGCAACTTTCCCTGGGTGGTGCTACCTCTTGAGCATTGCGTTGGATTTCCCTGAAGAGGAAGGGATGATGCAGCAAAGTAGCGTAAGTATTTCCCTCAGTTTTTGAGAACCAAGGTATCAATCCTGTAGGAGGCCACGCTCGAGTCCCTCGTACCTACACAAAAACAATAGCTCAACACAACCAACGCGCTTAGGGTTGTCAATCCCTTCACGGTCACTTACGAAAGTGAGATCTGATAGAGATGATAAATAATATTTTTGGTATTTTTGGTATACAGATGCAAAGTAATTAAAGTAAAAGCAAAGCAATAATAAAGTAATGGAGATTGATATGATGAGAAAGAGACCCGGGGGACATAGGTTTCACTAGTGGCTTCCCTCAAGAGCATAAGTATTCTACGGTGGGTGAACAAATTACTGTTGAGCAATTGACAAAATTGAGCATAGTTATGAGAATATCTAGGTATGATCATGTATATAGGCATCACGTCCGAGACAAGTAGACCGAAATGATTCTGCACCTACTACTATTACTCCACTCATCGACCGCTATCCAGCATGCATCTAGAGTATTAAGTTAAAAACAGAGTAACGCCTTAAGCAAGATGACATGATGTAGAGGGATAGTTTCATGCAATATGATAAAAACCCCACCTTGTTATCCTCGATGGCAACAATACAATATGTGCCTTGCTGCCCCTTCTGTCACTGGGAAAGGACACCGCAAGATTGAACCCAAAGCTAAGCACTTCTCCCATGGCAAGAACAACCAATCTTGTAGGCCAAACCAAACTGATAATTTGAAGAGACTTGCAAAGATAACAAATCATACATAAAAGAATTCAGAGAAGATTCAAATATTATTCATAGATAGACTAGATCATAAACCCACAATTCATCGGTCTCAACAAACACACCGCAAAAAAAAGATTACATCGGATAGATATCCACAAGAGAGGGGGAGAACATTGTATTGAGATCCAAAAAGAGAGAAGAAGCCATCTAGCTACTAGCCATGGACCCGTAGGTCTCAAGTAAACTACTCACACTTCATCGGAGGGGCTTGGATGATGATGTAGAAGACCTCCGTGATCGATGCCTCCTCCGGTGGAGCTCCGGAACAGGCGCCAAGATGGGATCTCGTGGATACAGAAAGTTGCGGTGGTGGAATTAGGTTTTTGGCTCCGTCCCTGATCGTTTGGGGGTACGTGGATATATATAGGAGGAAGAAGTACGTCGGTGGAGCTTTGAGGGGCCCACGAGGCAGGGGGCGCGCCCTAGGTGGGGCGCCCCTACCCTCGTGACCACCTCGTGGCTTTCTTGACGGAGGGTCCAAGTCGCTTGGATCTTATCTGATGAGAAAATCACGTTTCCGAAGGTTTCATTCCATTTGGACTCCGTTTGATATTCCTTTTCTTCGAAACCCTAAAAGAGGCAAAAAACAACAATTCTGGGCTGGGCCTCCAGATAATAGGTTAGTCCAAAAAATAATATAAAAGTGGAAAATAAAGCCCAATAATGTCTAAAACAGTAGATAATATAGCATGGAGCAATCAAAAATTATAGATACGTTGGAGACATATCAAGCATCCCCAAGCTTAATTCCTGCTCGTCCTCGAGTAGGTAAATGATAAAAACAGAATTTTTGATGCGGAGTGCTACTTGGCATAATTTTGATGTAATTCTTCTTAATTGTGGTATGAATATTAAGATCTGAAAGATTCAAGACAAAAGTTAATATTGACATAAAAATGATAATACTTCAAGCATACTAACTATTATGTCTTCTCAAAATAACATGGCCAAAGAAAGTTCATCCCACAAAATCATATGGTTTAGTCATGTTTCATTTTCGTCACACAAGAATGCTATCATCATGCACCACTCCGATGACAAGCCAAGAAATTGTTTCATACTTTAGTAATCTCAAACCTATAAACTTTCACGCAATATATGAGCGCGACCCATGGACATAGCACTATGGGTGGAATAGAATATAATTGAGGGGGGTTATGTGGAGAAGACAAAAAAAGGAGAAAGTCTCACATCAATGAGGCTAATCAATGGGCTATGGAGATGCCCACCGATTGATGTTAATGCAAGGAGTAGGGATTGCCATGCAACGGATGCACTAGAGCTATAAATGTATGAAAGCTCAACAAAAGAAACTTGTGGGTGTGCATCCAACTTGCTTGGTCACGAAGACCTAGGGCACTTGAGGAGGCCCATTGTTGGAATTTACAAGCCAAGTTCTATAATGAAAAATTCCCACTAGTATATGAAAGTGATAACATGAGAGACTCTCTACTATGAAGATCATGGTGCTACTTTGAAGCACAAGTGTTGTAAACGGATAGTAACATTGTCCCTTCTCTCTTTCTCTCTCATTTTTTTGGGCCTTTTCTTTTTTATGGCCTTTCTTTTTTTGGGCCTTCTCTTTTTTTATGGCCTTTCCTTTTTTTATATACCTCACTTGGGACAATGCTCTAATAATGATGATCACCAAACTTCTATTTATTTACAACTCAATGATTACAACTCGATACTAGAACAAAGATGACTCTATATGAATGCCTCCGGCGGTGTACCGGGATACGCAATGAACCAAGAGTGACATGTATGAAAGAATTATGAACGGTGGCTTTGCCACAAATATGATGTCAACTACATGATCACGCTAAGCTATATGACAATGATGAATGTGTCATGATAAACAGAATGGTGGAAAGTTGCATGGCAATATATCTCGGAATGGCTATGGAATGCCATAATAGGTAGGTATGGTGGCTGTTTTGAGGAAGATATAAGGAGGTTTATGTGTGAAAGAGCATATCATATCATGGGGTTTGGAAGCACCGGCGAAGTTTGCACCAACTCTCAATGTGAGAAAGGGAAATGCACGATACCGAAGAGGCTAGCAAGGATGGAAGGGTGCGAGTGCGTATAATCCATGGACTCAACATTAGTCATAAAGAACTCACATACTTATTGCAAAAATCTACAAGTCATCAAAAACCTCGGCACCACGCGCATGCTCCTAGGGGGATAGATTGGTAGGAAAAGACCATCGCTCGTCCCCGACCGCCACTCATAAGGAAGACAATCAAATAACACCTCATGTTTCAAATTTGTTGCATAACGTTTACCATACGTGCATGCTACGGGACTTGCAAACCTCAACACAAGTATTTCTCAATTTCACAACTACTCAACTAGCATGACTTTTATATTATTACCTCCATATCTCAAAACAATCATCAAGCATCAAACTTTTCTTAGTATTCAACACACTCATAAGAAAGTTTTATTATTAATCTTGCATACCAAGCATATTAGGATTTTAAGCAAATTACCATGCTATTAGGACTCTCAAAATAATCTAAGTGAAGCATGATATATCAATAGTTTCTATAAAACAAATCCACCACCGTGCTCTAAAAGATATAAGTGAAGCACTAGAGGAAAACTATAAAGCTCAAAAGATATAAGTGAAGCACATAGAGTATTCTATCAAATTACAAATCATGTATGGCTCTCTCAAAAGGTGTGTACAGCAAGGATGATTGTGGTAAACTAATAAGCAAAGACTCAAATCATAAAAGACGCTCCAAGCAAAACACATATCATGTGGTGAATAAAAATATAGCTCCAAGTAAAGTTACTGATAGAAGTAGACGAAAGAGGGGATGCCTTCTGGGGAATCCCCAAGCTTTGGCTTTTATGTGTCCTTAGATTATCTTGGGGGTTCCATGGGAATCCCCAAGCTTATGCTCTTTCCACTCCTTGTTCCGTAATCCATCAAATCTTTACCCAAAACTTGAAAACTTCACAACACAAAACTTAAAGTAGAAAACTCGTGAGCTCCGTTAGCGAAAGAAAACAAAAGACCACTTCAAGGTACTTTAATTAACTCATTATTTATTTAAATTGGTGTTAAACCTACTTTATTCCAACTTCTCTATGGATTATAAACTATTTTACTAGCCATATATTCATCAAAATAAGCAAACAACACACGAAAAACAGAATCTGTCAAAAACAAAACAGTCTGTAGTAATCTGTAGCTAGCGCAAGATCTGGAACCCCAAAAATTCTAAAATAAATTTCTGTACGTGAGGAATTTATCTATTAATCGTATGAAAAAATAATTAACTAAATATCCCTTTCCAAATAAAAATGACAGCAGTTCTCGTGAGCTCTAAGGTTTCTGTTTTTTACAGCAAGTTTAATAAGACTTTCCCCAAGTCTTCCCAACGGTTCTACTTGGCACAAACACTAATTAAACACAAAAAACACTACCAAAACAGAGGCTAAATAATTTATTTATTACTAAACAGGAGCAAAAAGCAAATAATAAAAATAAAATTGGGTTGCCTCCCAACAAGCGCTATCATTTAACACCCCTATCTAGGCATAACAAGCAAAAATAGATCTAGGTATTGCCATCTTTGGTAGGAAATCCATAAGTGGCTCTCATGATAGATTCATATGTTAATTTTATTTTCTTTATAGGGAAATGTTCCATGCCCTTTTTTAATGGAAATTGAAATATAATATTCCCTTCCTTCATATCAATAATTGCACCAACCGTTCTAAGGAAGGGTCTACCGAGAATAATAGGGCAAGAAGGATTGCAATCTATATCAAGAACGATAAAATCTACGGGCACATAATTCCTATTTGCAACAATATGAACATCATAAATTCTTTCCATAGGTTTCTTAATAGTGGAATCCGCAAGATGCAAGTTTAGAGAGCAATCATCAAAATCACGGAAATCTAATAAATCACACAAAGTTTTGGGAATATTAGAGACACTAGCACCCAAATCACACAAAGCATAAAACTCATAATTTTTTATTTTAATTTTAATAGTTGGTTCCCACTCATCATAAAGTTTTCTAGGGATAGAAACTTCCAATTCAAGTTTTTCTTCATAAGATTGCATCAAGGCATCAACGATATGTTTAGTAAACGCTTTATTTTGACTATAAGCGTGAGGAGATTTTAGCACGGATTGCAACAAGGAAATACAATCAATTAAAGAGAAATTTTCATAGTTAAATTCCTTGAAATCCATAATAGTGGGTTTAGCAACATCTAGGATTTTAATTTCTTCAATCCCACTTTTATCAAATTTAGCTTGAAGATCAACAAATTCCGAATTCTGAGAACGCCTTCTAGGTAAAGGTGGATCATATTCAGTCCCATCATTATCAAGATTCATATTGCAAAACAAAGATTTAATAGGGGACACATCAATAACTTTTAGATCTTCATCATTATTTTCATAGGAACTAGAAGAACACGCTTTTATAAATGCACCTTTCTTAGTACACATCCTAGTGGTTCTTTCTTTGCACTCATCAATGGAAATTCTCATGGCTTTGAGAGACTCATTGATATCATGCTTAGGTGGAATAGATCTAAGTTTCAAAGAATGAACATCAAGAGCAATTCTATCAACGTTCCTTGCCAAATCATCAATCTTAAGCAATTTTTCTTCAATCATAGCATTAAAATGCTTTTGCGAAGAAATAAATTCTTTAATATTAGATTCAAAATCAGAGGGCATCTTATTATAATTTCCATAACAATTGTTGTAGGAATTACCATAATTATTAGAGGGATTACTAGGATAAGGCCTAGTATTGAAATTTCCTCTATACGTGTTGTTACCAAAATTGTTCCTACCAACAAAATTCACATCCATAGACTCATTATTATTCTCAATCAAAGTAGACAAGGGCACATCATTAGGATCAGAAGAAACACTCTTATTAGCAAATAATTTCATAAGTTCATCCATCTTTCCACTCAAAACATTAATTTCTTCTATCACATGCAACGTTTTAGTAGATCTTTTAGTTATCCATTGAGAATAATTAACCATAATATTATCTAGGAGTTTGGTAGCTTCTCCTAAAGTGATTTCCATAAAAGTGCCTCCTGTGGCCGAATCTAAAAGATTTCTAGGAGCAAAATTCAATCCGGCATAAATTTTTTGTATAATCATCCACAAATTCAAACCATGAGTAGGGCAATTACGTATCAGTAATTTCATTCTCTCCCAAGCTTGTGCAACATGTTCATGATCAAGTTGTTTAAAATTCATAATATCGTTTCTAAGAGAGATGATCTTAGCGGGAGGAAGATACTTAGAGATAAAAGCATCTTTGCACTTGTTCCATGAATCAATACTATTTTTAGGCAAAGACGAAAACCAAGCTTTAGCACGATCTCTAAGAGAAAAAGGAAATAGCTTCAATTGAACAATATCATTATCGACATCTTTTTTCTTTTGCATGTCACACAAATCAATGAAGCTATTAAGATGTGTAGCGGCATCTTCACTAGGAAGGCCGGAGAACGGATCTTTCATGACAAGATTCAACAAAGCAGTATTAATTTCACAAGATTCAGCATCGGTAAGAGGAGCAATCGGAGTTCTAAGGAAATCATTATTGTTGGTATTGGTGAAGTCACACAATTTAGTATTATCTTGAGCCATCGCGACAAACAAGCAATCCAACACACGAGCAAACAAAAAGCAAACGGCAAAAGAGGCAAATAGAGAGGGAGGATAGAGAGAGAGAGAGGGCGAATAAAACGGCAAGGGTGAAGTGGGGGAGAGGAAAACGAGAGGCAAATGGAAAATAATGTAATGCGGCAGATAGAGATTGTGATGGGTACTTGGTATGTTGACTTTTCCGCAGACTCCCCGGCAACGGCGCCAGAAATTCTTCTTGCTACTCTTGAGCACTGCGTTGGATTTCCCCGAAGAGGAAGGGATGATGCAGCAAAGTAGCATAAGTATTTACCTCCGTTTTTGAGAACCAAGGTATCAATCCAGTAGGAGGCTACGCTCGAGTCCCTCGTACCTACACAAAGACAATAGCTCAACGCAACCAACACACTTAGGGGTTGTCAATCCCTTCACGGTCACTTACAAAAGTGAGATCTGGTAGAGATGATAAATAATATTTTTGGTATTTTTGGTATAGAGATGCAAAGTAATTAAAGTAAAAGCAAAGTAAAAGCAAAGCAATAATAAAGTAATGGAGATTGATATGATGAGAAAGAGACCCGTGCACCATAGGTTTCACTAGTGGCTTCTCTCAAGAGCATAAGTATTCTACGGTGGGTGAACAAATTACTATTGAGCAATTGACAGAATTGAGCATAGTTATGAGAATATATAGGTATGATCATGTATATAGGCATCACGTCCGAGACAAGTAGACCAAAACAATTCTGCATCTACTACTATTACTCCACTCATCGACCGCTATCCAGCATGCATCTAGAGTATTAAGTTAAAAACAGAGTAACGCCTTAAGCAAGATCAGATGATGTAGAGGGATAGTTTCATGCAATATGATAAAAACCCCATCTTGTTATCCTCGATGGCAACAATACAATACGTGCCTTGCTGCCCCTTCTGTCACTAGGAAAGGACGCCGCAAGATTGAACCCAAAGCTAAGCACTTCTCCCATGGAAAGAACAGCCAATCTAGTAGGCCAAACCAAACTGATAATTCAAAGAGACTTGCAAAGATAACCAATCATACATAAAAGAATTCAGAGAAGATTCAAATATTATTCATAGATAGAGTAGATCATAAACCCACAATTCATCGGTCTCAACAAACACACCACAAAAAGAAGATTATATCGAATAGATCTCCACAAGAGAGGGGGAGAACATTGTATTGAGATCCAAAAAGAGAGAACAAGCCATCTAGCTACTAGCTATGGACCCGTAGGTCTGAAGTAAACTACTCACACTTCAACGGAGGGGCTTGGATGATGATGTAGAAGCCCTCTGTGATCGATGCCTCCTCCAGCGGAGCTCCGGAACAGGCCCCAAGATGGGATCTCGTGGATACAGAAAGTTGCGATGGTGGAATTAGGTTTTTGGCTCTGTCCCCGATCGTTTGGGGGTACATGGATATATATAGGAGGAAGAAGTACGTCGATGGAGCTTCAAGGGGCCCACGAGGAAGGGGGCGCGCCCTAGGGGGGCACCCCCTACCCTCGTGACCACCTCGTGGCTTTCTTGACGGAGGGTCCAAATCTCCTGGATCTTATCTAATGAGAAAATCACGTTTCCGAAGGTTTCATTCTGTTTGGACTCCGTTTGATATTCCTTTTCTTTGAAACCCTAAAACAGGCAAAAACAACAATTCTGGGCTGGGCCTCCAGTTAATAGGTTAGTCCCAAAAATAATATAAAAGTGGAAATTAAAGCCCAATAATGTCTAAAACAGTAGATAATATAGCATGGAGCAATCAAAAATTACAGATACGTTGGAGACGTATCAGGTGGTTTTGGTAATTCCTAACAACATATAGCTCATTGAGCTAATGCTATTTTAAGATAAATATTTCAGGAAAGCTCAATTATTGGCATGGCATGGATTAGAAAGTGGACCCCTCAAAATGCTAAGGACAAAAGATTGGCTCAATATCAAAGCACAAGACTCTACATTTTACTTTTAGTTATCCAAGATCACATTGAGTCCATAGGAAAAGCCAATACTATTAAAAGGGGGTGAGGTGTTGCTTAATGAGTTACTTGCTCACAATGCTTAGTGATATGCTCCAAAAACCCTCAACTACTTTCTCATATCCACATATGTCCCAAACCAAAAGTCAAACTTGGCCCCACCGAAATCTTCTATCTGGCGCCACCAAATTCACTTGACATAGCCACTGCCACAAACCCTAGTCACTTCGGTCTCACCGGTAGGGATCTCAGTCTCACCGTGATGGGATTGCAACCTCTCTGCTTCCCTTCATAATGTTTCGGTCCAACTGAGATGAGCGATCGGTCCCACCGAGATTGCAATGCAAACTCTCTGTTTCCCCTTTGTAACGTTTCGGTCTAACCGAGATGACCGAATCGGTCACACCGAGTTTTCCTGACCAACTCTCTGTTTGTCTATTACCAAAATCGGTCCCACCGAATTTGTGTAATCGGTCTCACCGAGTTTGTGTAATCGGTCTCACTGAGATTACGTTATGCTCTAACCCTAAATGAATCGGTCCCACCGAGTTGACATGTCGGTCCCACCGAAAATCCTAACATTCACATTTTGAACTAAATTGGTCTGACCGAGTTTTATAATTTGGTCCCACCGAGTTTGGTTATTTGTGTGTAACGGTCAGATTTTGTGTGGAGGCTATATATACCCCTCCACCCACTCTTCATTTGTGGAGAGAGACATCAGAACATGCCTACACTTCCAACATACATTTTTCTGAGAGAGAACCACCTACACTTGTGTTGAGGTCAAGATATTCCATTCCAACCACATAAATCTTGATCTCTAGCCTTCCCCAAGTTGCTTTCCACTCAAATCATCTTTCTACCAAATCCAATCCTATGAGAAAGAGTTGAGTGTTGGGGAGACTATCATTTGAAGCACAAGAGCAAGGATTTCATCATCAACACACCATCTATTACCTTTTGGAGAGTGGTGTCTCCTAGATTGGTTAGTTGTCACCTGGGAGCCTCCGTCAAGATTATGGAGTTGAACCAAGGAGTTTGTACGGGCAAGGAGATCGCCTACTTCGTGAAGATTTACCCTAGTGAGGCAAGTCCTTCATGGGCGATGGCCATGGTGGGATAGACAAGGTTGCTTCTTCGTGGACCCTTCGTGGGTGGAGCCCTCCATGGACTAGCGCAACCGTTACCCTTCGTGGGTTGAAGTCTCCAGCAACGTGGATGTACGATAGCACCACCTATCGGAACCACGCCAAAAATCTCTGTGTCTACATTGCGTTTGCTCCCTCCAAACTCCTCCCTTTACCTTCATATGCAATTGTTTTACATACCGCTGCTATACTCTTAGAATTGCATGTGTAGGTTGATTACTTGAATTGTGCTAAGTTGCTAAAATCTGCCAAGACTTAAAATTGGGAAAAGGCTAGATTTTTATTTGGTCGAGTAGTCTAATCACCCCCCCTCTAGATATACTTTCGATCCTTCAGAATAACAGGCATTGTGCGTGTGTGTATACTATCGACGAACTAGCCCCCAAGCTTCTATAACATACTGGGGGCCTAGGTTTACAAACCATATATAGCCGGCTTATCACCAGTGGTGATAGATTCCTCCGCGACTCTAGTAAATAGCTACGCGTTGTACACCGAGTCCTCCACATGGGTCTTCGTATAACATGTCTCGGTCCAACATATGTGATGCAGGATGGAACTGACCCATGAGTCCTCATGTTGACCCACCACAACTAGAAATGATGTGCCCACCGCACCACACACGCAATCGGCCACTAAGAAAATAAGCATATACAATAGTACAATGTTATACATGAAAGTTAATTGCATGGTGCATCCAAAAGTATTTGTTCTGCATTGTGAATGTTTATATATTCTCCTAAAATATTAGTCACGGGAAAGAAAAAACGAAGGGCATATCTCTCCTTGTCTCCACCGGACACCCCCTCTTTCTACACCACTTTCACGTACGCACACAAACTATCTCTCGACCCTCTAAAAGTATGCATGCCCACAACACATTCATGCATGACGGTCACTGTATTTCAAGCTAAAGCACTATACGGTCACTGGACTTCAGAATATGCTCATTACGGTCACCGTATACATTCTCGTGGTGATCATACGGTATCTAGCTCACGATACGTCTCGGTATTTTCTCGATGACACTGACGGACTTTGAATTTGATGCGTTCTCCGTATTTTGTTGACGACACTTACGGTCATTGTATTTGAAGCGAAAGCATGATATGGTCACTGGACTTCAGAATAAGCTCATCACGGTCACCATATACATTTTGTCGTGCTAACTAACATGTGGTTGGATGGTTAGAAGGACAGTGGTTTCTCGAGCCCACCAGGGTTAAAGTCCCGGTGCTCGCATTTATCCTGGGTTAATTTCTATATTTTCCGGCGATGTGCGTTCAGTGGGAGGAGACATTCCACTCGACTATGAGGCACCTATGGTGACTTCATAAAATCTCAAGATCATATGCTGGCTCACTCTCTCGAAGGTGCTCATAGGGGTAGGGTCTGCGTGTGTGCGCTTATAGCGGTGAGTGCTTGCGCGTATATATGAGCCCTTGCATCTGTACCGTGTTAAAAAATACATGTCACGATTATACAGTCACTGGCTCCCCTGTACAACTCCGTATTTTGTTGATGACACAATCAATTGACAAGTCAAACGTTCCACATGGCGCAACTAGTGTTGCAGGATCGGGGCGCGTAACTGTGGGGCCCACCTGTCAGCCCATATATGAAAGAAAGAAATGGTAGTTTGAGTCTGTACTCTGTTAATAAAATACATTTTAGGGTGATCATACGGTCACTGGCTCACCATACAACTCCGTAATTTGTTGATGACAAGATCAATTGACCAGTCAAACGGTCCACATTCAGCAGCGCACATTACAATAGGGCCCACCCGTCAGCACGTATATGAATGACAGAAATAGTAATAAATTAGTGGTCGGTGGGTACTCGAAGTCGTGAGACCTGTGGTTTGCAGTCATCGGCGGTGGGGGCGCGTTGATTGGGCGGTGGGGTGGGGATCGCCGGAGAAAAAGCTCAGCGCGGGGGGCCTAAAGGGATGGCCGATGCGGCGGCGGACCGGCGGTGGGGAGTGGTTTCGGGGCGGGCGGGGCGGCATGGCGGCGTGGGCCGGCGGATCGGTAGGTGGTGGCTGGCGGCTCAGGGGGTGGCGTTTGATGATAAACTGCAGGCCCTTGATTTCCTATCCAACAGCTGGAAAATCTAATGACTAGAGATGAAAAGGTCAGTCGACTGACGTGTAGCCTCACCGCACACGTACACATGCACACATGCAAGACACGCACGCATGCACGCGTGCAATACTGACACGTACGCATAACGAACACACGCACACATGAAGGCATGCAACACTGACACATACACATGCACTCACGAACACACGCACGTACGCACACATGCATGCAACACTGAAACGTACCCTTGCACGCACGCAACACTCGCACGCCTGCATGCACACAACACACAACTCAAGACACACACTCAACCTATACGTGCATGCACCCTTTATTAAGGACATGGATTGTTACGGGTATTAATCAATCTTATCTATGATAAGCAGAACATTGATGTTTGCAGCGGTCTTTATGAATCACAACGTATCGAATGGGCTATCAACATAGTAGGCTTATATACATGAAAAGGATGACGTCACATTCAATGAACAATCACCAGTTTATGAAATTCCCGCTTCTGACCGTGCTGGCCCGCCAAAGGTTCCTCTGCTGTGCGCTGCCTGCGTTGGGTCACTGACATGTAGGCCATGTACCCAAAGAGCCCACATCAGTGTAAGAATGGTGCGGTGTCCTACGTCAGAGTCGAGGGCGCCACTCGCTGCATGCCCGGCTAAACACGCCTCCTTGCCGCATTCAAATGCGTCCATGAAACTCGCCCGTGTGGAAGCCGAGAAACCCACTCTGGAGACATGTCCGTTCATTACTAGGCCGACATTAAACGCAACTCCGGCCGAGCTCCTCCCGTCCACCGTCTATTTAATCTCCTATTTAAATGAGGCCAAACGCCAACCAAGAATCGCCCACCCCCGCCGCTCCCCTATCTCCTCCTTCACCATTTTGTCAACTCTTACAATGGCTTACGAAGAGTAGTTATTCCGCACAAGCCATTTGTCTAGGTTTGTATCACACACACACCCACGTAGGTGGGGGACATGCATGAAGAGAAGAGGTGCACGCACGACGCACGTACTCCCATCTCTTTCCCAACCACACCCGCGCGGGTACACGGTGGAGCTCATATCTATACGAAAATGCAGCCCACGTGGTAATTTGACATGTGTACTGGTTGTCCACTAGATGGAGGGAGAATCATCTACCACGGGTGAACAAACAAAATGCGAATTGACGCGTTATGTCAAAAAAGAGGCAAACCACGTGGGGACTACCTTAGAGGCAAGGCTCTATACACTGGAGTACTTTTGATGTGTCCCGTCAACTCGCAGAACGAGTAGAAGCTTGCTTAGTACGCCGTCTCCCCCGCCCACTGGTGTGGTGGCTCACAGGATGAGGTGTAGCTTGCTTACTAGTAGTAGTATAGTACGCCTTACGCCTGCTCCCTCGCCCACGCGCGAGGTGGCTCGCAGGACGAGGAGAAAATTTTAATACTCCCTCCGTTTACTCCTCGTCCCTACTACCATTGTTAGAGAGATTATCATATTGTTTGGAATATATATGTCCTTTAGTACTCCCTCCATTTACTTATACAAGGCCACTATAAAAAATACATTTTGCATCTATACAAGGATACAAATAGTAATCGAGACAAAAATTACTACTCCCTCCTTTCTAGTTTATGGCTCAATTTCAAAATCTCTCCAACCAAGGTAGACGGTGAGTGGTCGAACTAATTTCGTACTCCTAGTTTGCACAAGTAATTAGTACGCTTGTTTTTCTCAAGAAGTTATGTTTACCGAGGCATTAATTAGAACGGATGCATGAATGACCACTAAATTTCCATGAACTTCTACATGCATTGGTAAGTTTTCTCTTGACACTGCTTGCATCGGGTGATCTAACGCACCTCGAAATCCAACATGTGATGGTACTACTACTAGTAGTCGAATTGAGACTTATAAAACGGAAAAACGAATGTTTTTTAGATGAGCCCTATGAACCCTAGTGGGTACGTACTCCATAAAATCAGATTTTCCCAAAACAAAGTCGCTCATCCTTTATTTGCTTGTTTCCCTTCCTGCATCCTTGCCTCGAACAGACTATGCCAAGCTCCCCTGCCTGCCACGGGGGAAAAGACCCACCCTCGCCTTTTTTAGTCCGGGTTTGTATCGATGGATCACACAAAGCAGCAAAAACCCAAGCCGTGTCTTGTACCCCTCCGTCGACGCTCGCTTTCATGAATTATGTACTTCTTGTCGCCGACATGTGGGACATATAGCAACCGGGTCGACGTGTCAACTACCAAATAACAGTGCAGAACAGCAGGGGGACGCACCCCAGTCGTACCGCCCCAGTAGTAGTAATGAGCAATGAGACGTCAAATCACAATGCCGCCCCTTCCCAGACGGATGAAGCAACCATTGTTTCACACTTTGGTTCGCCATCATCTCAAACCACATAGTTTTGCTTCTTCCTCAAGAGGGACACGCGCATCGCCTTGGTACATCATGACACGTGGGACCGCATGACAGGCCATGCTCCCTGATACGTCTCCGTCGTATCTACTTTTCCAAACACTTTTGCCCTTGTTTTGGACTCTAACTTGCATGATTTGAATGGAACTAACCCGGACTGACGCTGTTTTCAGCAGAATTACCATGGTGTTATTTATGTGCAGAAACAAACGTTCTCGGAATGACCTAAAACTTCACGGAGCAACTTTTCAGAAAATATGAAAAATACCCGCAAAAGATGAAGGCCAGGGGGCCAACCACCTCTCCACGAGGGTGGGGGGCGCTCCTGCCCCCTAGGGTGCGCCCCCTACCTAGTGGGCCCCCTGTTGCCTCTCTGACTCCAACTCCAACTCCATATATGGTGTTTCTGGGAGAAAAAAATCAGAGAAAAGAATTCATCGCGTTTTATGATACGGAGCCGCCGCCAAGCCCTAAAACCTCTCAGAAGGGCTGATCTGGAGTCCGTTCGGGGCTCTGGAGAGGGGAATCCGTCGCCATCGTCATCATTAACCATCCTCCATCACAAATTTCATGCTGCTCACCGCCGTGCATGAGTAATTCTATCGTAGGCTTGCTGGACGTTGATGGGTTGGATGGGATCTATCATGTAATCGAGTTAGTTTTAATAGGGTTTGATCCCTAGTATCCACTATGTTCTGAGATTGATGTTGCTATGACTTTGCTATGCTTTATGCTTGTCACTAGGGCCCGAGTGCCATGATTTCAGATCTGAACCTATTATGTTTTCATCAATATATGAGTGTTCTTGATCCTATCTTGCAAGTCTATAGTCACCTATTATGTGTTATGATCCGTTAACCCCGAAGTTACAATAATCGGGATACTTACCGGTGATGACCGTAGTTTGAGGAGTTCATGTATTCACTATGTGTTAATGCTTTGTTACAGTTCTCTATTAAAAGGAGGCCTTACTATCCCTTAGTTTCCGTAAGGACCCCGCTGCCACGGGAGAGTAGGACAAAAGATTTCATGCAAGTTCTTTTCCATAAGCATGTATGACTATATTCGTTCGAAAGACATGCCCACATTATATCAATGAACTGGATTTAGTTCCGTGTCACCCTAGGTTATGACTGTTACATGATTAACCGCATCCGGCATAATTCTCCATCACTGATCCATTACCTACGAGCTTTCCATATATTGTTCTCCGCTTATTTACTTTTCCGTTGCTATTGCTATCATCACTAAAAAATACCAAAAACATTACTTTTACTACTGTTACCTTTTGTTACTGCTACCACTACTATCATATTACTTTGCTACTAAATACCTTGCTGTAGATATTAAGTTTCCAGGTGTGGTTGAATTGACAACTCAACTGCTAATACTTGAGAGTATTCTTTGGCTCCCCTTGTGTCGAATCAATAAATTTGGGTTGAATACTCTATCCTCAAAAACCGTTGCGATCCCCTATACTTGTGGGTTATCAAGACTATTTTCTGGCGCCGTTGCTGGGGAGCATAGCTCTATTCTTTGTGTCACTTGGGATATATATCTGCTTATCATTATGAAGAACTTGAGAGATCCAGAAACCAAGATCTATCCCTAAACTACGAGGGGAGGTAAGGAACTGCCATCTAGCTCTGCACTTGATTCACCTTCTGTTTTAAGTAAGCTTCCGACACCTACACCTGCTTCTGCTATTCGTTCTGATATGTCGCATGTTATTGATGATGCCACTTCTGCTATGCATGATACTTATGATGAAACTACCACTATGCCTGATACTACCGTGCCACTTAGTGATTTTATTGATGAACAACTTGCTAGGGCTAGAGAGATTGAAAATATTGAATCTGATGATACTGATGAAAGTGACGATGAAGAATCACTTGTAGTTCCTAAGGGTTATATTTTTGATAAAGAATCTTCTGTCTCTATTTTAGCTTGCAAAAATAGAAATGAACTCAAAAGGTTATTAGCTAAATGGAGTAAGCAATCTCTAAATGCTAGAATGAAACATGACCCTGCTTTTGCTACTTCACCTATCTGTGTTACTGATAAGGATTATGAATTCTCTATTGATCCTGATATAATTACTTTGGTTGAATCTGATCCTTTTCATGGTTATGAATCTGAAACTGTTGTGGCACATCTTACTAAGTTGAATGATATAGCCACCCTATTCACTAAAGATGAGAAACTCGTTACTTTTACATCCTTAAAATATTTCCGTTCTCATTAAAGGGTGATGCTAAGATATGGTTTAATTCTCTTGATCCTGGTTGTGTGCGTAGTCCCCGGGATATGATTTATTACTTCTCTTCTAAATATTTCCCTACTCATAAGAAACAAGCTGCTTTAAGGGATATATATAATTTTGTGCAAATTGAAGAAGAGAGTCTCCCACAAGCTTGGGGGAGGCTTCTCCAATTACTTAATGCTTTGCCTGATCATCCTCTTAAGAAAAATGAAATACTTGATATCTTCTATAATGGACTAACCGATGCCTCCAGAGATTACCTGGATAGTTGTGCTGGTTCTGTTTTCAGGGAAAGAACACCGGATGAAGCTGAAAATTTATTGAAAAATAGGTTGACAAATGAAAATAATCGGACACCCCCGGAGCCAATTCCTGATCCTATTCCTAAACCAACTCCGAAGAAGAGGGGTATTCTATTTCTCAGTCCTGAAGATATGCAAGAGGCAAAGAAATCTATAAAAGAAAAGGGTATTAAAGCTAAAGATGTTAAGAATTTACCTCCTATTGAAGAAATACATGGTCTTAATCTACCGCCTGTTGAAGAAACATATGATCTTAATCCTTTACCTATTGAAGAAATTCATGGTCTTGATAACCCGACATAGCTAGTAAAGGTAAACTCTCTCTACAGATATGATAAAGCTGAAATCCCATTTACCAAATTTACTAGCCCATGCTTAGATGAGTTTGATAAATTTATGGCTAAGCAAGAAGACTTTAATGCTTATTTTGGTAGACAATTGAAATACAATTCAAATATGCTTGAACACTTGGGTGATTATATGGCTAATGTTAAAGGTGAACTTAAACTTATTAGTAAACATGCTTCTATGGTTACCACTCAAGTAGAACAAGTACTTAAAGCTCAAAATGATTTGCTCAATGAACTGAATAGTAAAGATAATGATAATGCTGTTAGAGTGGCTACTAGAACTGGTAGAATGACTCAGGAACCTTTGTATCGTGAAGGCCACCCTAATAGAATTGAGCAAGTTTCTCAAAGAAATAATATAGATGTACCTAGTTCTTCTAAAAAGAAGAAAAAGAAAAAATGATAGGACTTTGCATGCTTCTAGTGATCGTATTGTTGAAACACCTGAGAATCCAAATGATATTTCTATTTCTGATGCTGAAACACAATTTGGTAATGAACCTGAAACTAGTGGTAATGTTAATGATAATGTTCATAATGATGCTCAACCTAGTAATGATAATGATGTAGAACCTGCTGTTGATCTTGATAACCCACAATCAAAGAATCAACGTTATGATAAGAAAGACTTTGTTGCTAGGAAACATGTTAAAGAAAGAGAGCCTTGGGTTCAGAAACCCATGCCTTTTCCTCCCAAACCATCTAAGAAAAAGGATGATGATGATTTTGAGTGCTTTGCTGAAATGATTAGACCTATCTTTTTGCGTATGCGATTAACTGATATGCTCAAAACCAATCCTTATGCTAAGTACATGAAAGATATCATTACAAATAAAAGAAAGATACTGGAAGCTGAAATTTTCACCATGCTTGCTAATTATACTTTTAAGGGTGGAATACCAAAGAAACTTGGAGATCCCAGTGTACCAACTATACCATGCTCCATTAAAATAAATTATGTTAAAACTGTTTTATGTGATCTTGTAGCCGGTATTAGTGTCATGCCTCTCTCTTTATATCGTAGACTTGATTTGAATAAGTTGACACCTACTGAAATATCTTTGCAAATGGCTGATAAATCAACTGCTATACCTGTCGGTATTTGTTAGGATGTGCCTGTTGTAGTTGCAAACGTTACTATTTTAACGGACTTTGTTATTCTTGATATTCCCGAGGACGATAGTATGTCTATTATTGTTGGAAGACCCATTTTGAATACTGCAGGGGCTGTTACTGATTGCACTAAAGGCAATGTCACTTTTCATGTTAATGGTAATGAGCATACGGTACACTTCCCGAGGAAACAACCTCAAGTTCATAGTATCAACTCTATTGGAAAAATTCCATCGATTATATTTGGAGGTTTTGAATTTCCTCTTCCTACTGTCAAGAAGAAATATGATAGTCTTATTATTGGGGATGTGCATATCCCCATTGAGGTAACATAGTGTTATTCGAAATTTCTCCGGTTCCATGTTATTCAGAATGAGTTCGTTAACAAGACTTGATCAACCTTGTTAGAGGATTCCTTTTGATGAGCATGAGATGGATGAAACTAGAAGGCACAACCTTTTGTACCCCACTTTTACTTTCTGTTATTTATATTAAATAAAATAAAAATAAATACTTTTCTATCTGTTATCTGATTATCGTGCAATATAAAAATACCTTGAAAATAAAAGTTCTCCAAATGCCCTGAAATTTAAATATGATTTTTTCTAGAATATTTGAGAATATTTGGCATTGAGAACACAGTAGGGGGGGGGGTCAACTACCTGCCCACGAGGGTGGAGGGCGCGCCCTACCCCCCTAGGCACGCCCCCCTACCTCGTGGGTCCTCGGTGGCCCTCCTCCACTTATTTTTTCACCCATACACTTCTACTTCCTCCCACAAACACAAATAACCAGCTCAAACCCGAGTCCAAGCTCGTTTTGCTGCCATTTTCGATCTCCTTGCTCAAAGCACCTCTCACAAAACTGCTTGGGGAGATTGTTCCTCGGTATGTGACTCCTCCATTGGTCCAATTAGTTTTTGTTCTAGTGCTTTATTCATTGCAAATTTTTGCTGCTCAGGTGACCCTGTTCTTGAGCTTACATGTCCAATTTATAAGGTCAAAAGTAGTTTTGATGCATGATATAGGCTCTAGGCACTTGTAGGAGTAGTTGCTATCAATATTATTGAGTTTGGTTTATCTTTATTTTGAAGTTACTAAAAAAATTCAGAATTTTTCAGAGGAATAAATATGCTTAGGAAAATGTTCCAATGTTGTTCTTCAAGGAAGCAAGGACCCAGGCTTGCAATGCGTGATGCTGATGACGAGCCACCAAGAGACGCTCCAGTGCGTCCTTGTGAATGGCCTTCAGAGAACTTTATGGATCGAGCAGGAATTAAGGAAGAATTCAACGCATATTTGCGTAACGCTGATCTTGTGAGCTTCGAGGAAGAGAAGTGCAGCCAGTATCACAACCTCACCAGTACCTTTGTGAGGAGGTTTGAATTTTCAACTTCACGTAATTCTCCAACTGTCCTGTTTGATCTTTATGATAATTCTTATACTATGGACTTAGAGGATTTTACCACTGCATGCAAACTTCCACAATGGGGTAGTATAAGGGATCCTCGTAAATCTTAATTTAGAGATTTTCTTGCTAGCATAACTGTGGGAGAATCTAGAGATATTACACAAGCTACCATAGGGACCATTCACTTTCCTGCTATACATTATTTTGCTCTCTTCATAGGTAGATGCATCAATGTTAAAGATGAGGCATGTCACATGTGTGTCCCCGATCTCAGTATTCTTAGGAGTGTTGTGTTAGAAGACCAATCTTATAATTTGGGAGCCATTGTTGCACATAGGTTGCATCTTAATAGATTTAATGGAGATTTCTTTGGAGGAATTTATGCAACCCGCATAGCTAATTTTCTTGGTGTAGCCATACGCGAAGATGATATTGAATTACCACTTGCTTACCTAGACTTTAATGCTATGGTTCACCACCAGTTTGTTGAGAGGAATGAATCACCTCTCCAGTATCGACTAATCTTTGACAGACCCGTGCTGTCCATATTACTCTCCCTGCTCCTGCCTTCTTTGATTATCAGGCAAGAGGAAGATATACCATTACCAGAGAGGAGGCAGATGAGTACGAGAGGAGAGCGGAGGCCGCTCGTCGCCACGATACAGCTCAGCAGGCGATAGCCGCTGCATCTCAGTACGACCCCAACTATTATTATGGATATCCGCCAGGCCAGCCGTGGCCATAGACCAACTTAGGATAAAAGCCTAAGCTTGGGGGAGTACGTATTTCCCACCGACATTACATTTATGTTCACACACTCATTGCTAGATGCTGGTGCTCATACTTTTTCATTGTATCATCCATTCTAGTTTATTTCCCTTTTTTATGCTTTCTTCTTGTGTGTTTAATAAACCTTAAGAAAAACCAAAAAAAATAGTTGTAGCTTTTAATTATTTTAATTTCCATGCTTGTAGTAGTAATTAAAAAGAAAACCCAAAAAGATTTCCTGTTCTTCTTTTGCTTGTTGGGAGCTTTCCCGTGTAAATAGTTTTATTTCTTTTCTTTTCTTTGGGGGTCGATAGGAGAAGACCATAATTAAATTGTTGAAATGGCTCTTATATGCATTATTGTTTATCTGACAAAAGAGCCCATATTGCCTTGTCTTCTCCTGTTTATTGAATGCCTGCAGATTCCAGCTTAGTCCAATGCACGTGCACTATTATTATTATTCACATCATTGGATCATGGAAGTGAAAGGCAATTATGATGATATATAATGGACTTGCTGAGATGAGAAAAGCTGGTATGAACTCGACCTCTTTTGTTTTTGTAAATATGATTAGTTCATCGTTCCTGATTCAGCCTATTATGAATAAACATGTTTGCAATGACAACTAGAGATCATAGTTTCTTGTGCCATGCTTGATTAGCTATGAGTTATAATGGTTTACCTTGCGTGCCAACATGCTATTGAGATAGTTATGATGTGCTATGATAGGGTGGTATCCTCCTCTGAATGATTTAAGTGACTTAACTTGGCGCATTATTTATGTTCATGGTGGATTATATCCTACTCATGCTTGCATTTGGTGTTGATTAATTTTAATGCATGTTCATGACTGTTGTCGCTCTCTAGCTGGTTGCGTCCCAGTCTTTTGATAGCCTTCACCTGTACTAAGCGAGAATACTGCTTGTGCATCCAATCTGTTAAACCCCAAAGTTATTCCACATGAGTCTACTATCTATACCTACTATTAAAGGGGTGATTGCTTCTTACTCCCAAACTTTCGTCCGTTTCATCCATCCGTCACAGTAATAATTTTTGTACGTGCATCTCACTCGCCTGCACGATCGCATCGCCCTGTGCGCCCGCTCCCTGTGCCTAAGTGGGCCTGAAAGCAACAAATTGGCCCAGCTATTTTTTCCTCAAAAAAGTAAATTGGCCCAGCTATTTTCATATGTGGTTTCCTCTCCTGCACGTACACATCGTTCCCCCGCTCAAAAAACCCCGCACAAATCGTTCCCAACCTCCAGTCGAGCGCCAACAGGAGAAACCAACTAAGCTAGCTTACACAACTTTTATGAGCTTTAGGTTCTTCACCAAATTAAATAGTACCATATCGCTTATCTATACCAAATCCAACCAGTTTTTATAGGTCCACAAATTGACTCTAAAAGAAGCTACGTTGAGAAAAGAAAAGGAGGAGCCAGGTTGCCTGAGGCCATCGGGAATCAGTAATAAGTGAGAAAGATATAATGAAGGAAGAAGGATCATGACAAAGAGATTATAATACAGAAAGAAAATTAAAGGCACTCCTTGCTCGCTCCAAGAAGGAGTGGCATGTACACGGATTATTATGGGGAGGAAATATGAAGGCATAAGAAAGGAGCGGCATCTACTACACGGGTTATTCGAAGCAAACAAAATGGAGAATACCTGCCATGCTTCAACAGAGAAGGAGTGGATTGTTAATTATGTGGTGGGATCCATAACATTAATGGGCTGGCTAATTAATGTGTGCTGCCTGCCTCTAAGGGAAAAACTAAAAGAGATTGGTTCTTTGTGCTGTCACCAAATAGAGAAATAGAGAAAGACTGATATGAGTAACACACATATTCTTAATGCTATGTCTCTACTTAATCCTTCCTAAATTATGAACGGTTTTGTACAACTTCGTTGTACTCATCAAAACCAAATGCCTAATGTTTCAGTTTGTGATGTTAAGGTTCACAAAAGATGAATATACGAGTATATCATATTTAGACGGATGTGTCATTGATGGTGGGATCCCACCTCCATGGCCACACGAAGAAGAGTGGTTTAAAAAAATCCACTATATTATGTGTTGTGCATATGGATACTAAAATTATATGTTTACGACATTGATGTTGACAGCTAATATATTTATGCACTCGGTGCAACGTACGGGCCCTTTCCTAGTACCTACCAAAGTTATTCCACATGAGTCCACTATACCTACATATATATGGTATGTACCTGCCGTTCCAAGTAAATTTATATGTGCCAAACTCTAAACCTTCAAATACATATCCTATTTTGTATGCTCGAATAGCTCATGTATCAACTAGGGTTGTCTGTGTCTTCCATGTTAGGCGGGTTATTCTCAAGAGGAGTGGACTCCTCTCCTCACTCACGAGATAAATGGCTGGTCACTGGGATGCCCAGTCCCATGCTTTATGCAAACTAAATCAAAATAATTGCAAACAAAACTCCCCCTGGGACTCTTGTTAGTTGGAGGCACTCGTTGTTTCGAGCAAGCCATGGATTGATGCTTGTTGGTGGAAGGGGGAGTATAAACTTTACCACTCTATTTGGGAGCCGCCTATAAAGTGTGTAGCATGGAAGATATCACCATCTCTTGGTTGTTATGTTGACAATGAAAGTATACTGCTCAAAATATTATTCACCTCTATTTTAAAACCGAGCTCTGGCACCTCTACAAATCCCTGCTTCCCTCTGCGAAGGGCCTATCTATTTACTTTTATGCTGAGTCATCATCTTCTTATTAAAAAGCACCAAGTGGGGAGCACCACTGTCATTTGCATTCATTACTATTAGTTTACATTGAGTATGACCTGACTGGATCTCTTTTACCATGAATTACAATGTCTAGTCAGTCCTTGGTCTTTAAAGGTGCTCTGCATTTATGTTTTGCGGTCTCAGAAAGTGCTAGCGAGATACCATCTTGTTATATCATATTATGATTGTTTTGAGAAAGTGTTGTCATCCGAGATTTATTATTATTGCTCGCTAGTTGATTATGCTATTGATATGAGTAAACTTGAGACCTATGCATTATTGTGAATGTGGTTAGTTATAATCTTTGCTGAAAACTTGAATGCTGGCTTTACATATTTACAACAACAAGAGCAAACAGACTTTGTAAAAGTTTTTCTTTATCACTTTCAGTTTGTCAACTAAATTGCTTGAGGACAAGCAAAGGTTTAAGCTTGGGGGAGTTGATACGTCTCCTTCGTATCTACTTTTCCAAACACTTTTTCCCTTGTTTTGGACTCTAACTTGCATGATTTGAATGGAACTAACCCGGACTGACGCTGTTTTCAGCAGAATTACCATGGTGTTATTTATGTGCAGAAACAAACATTCTCGGAATGACCTGAAACTTCACGGAGCAACTTTTCAGAAAATATGAAAAATACCTGCAAAAGATGAAGGCCAGGGGGCCCACCACCTCTCCACGAGCGTGGGGGGCGCGCCACCTACCTCGTGGGCCCCCTGTTGCCTCTCCGACTCCAACTCCATATATTGTGTTTCAGGGAGAAAAAATCAGAGAGAAGAATTCATCGCGTTTTACGATACGGAGCCACCACTAAGCGCTAAAACCTCTTAGGAGGGCTGATCTGGAGTCCGTTCGGGGCTCCGGAGAGGGGAATCCATCGCCATCGTCATCATCAACCATCATCCATCACCAATTTCATGATGCTCACCGCCGTGCATGAGTAATTCCATCATAGGCTTGCTAGACGGTGATGGGTTGGATGGGATCTATCATGTAATCGAGTTAGTTTTGTTAGGGTTTGATCCCTAGTATCCACTATGTTCTGAGATTGATGTTGCTATGACTTTGCTATGCTTAATGCTTGTCACTAGGGCCCGAGTGCCATGATTTCAGATCTGAACCTATTATCTTTTCATCAATATATGAGTGTTCTTGATCCTATCTTGCAAGTCTATAGTCACCTATTATGTGTTATGATCCGTTAACCCCGAAGTGACAATAATCGGGATACTTACCGGTGATGACCGTAGTTTGAGGAGTTCATGTATTCACTATGTGTTAATGCTTTGTTCCGGTTCTCTATTAAAAGGAGGCCTTAATATCCCTTAGTTTCCGTAAGGACCCCGCTGCCATGGGATGGTAGGACAAAAGATGTCATGCAAGTTCTTTTCCATAAGCACGTATGACTATATTCGGAATACATGCCTTCATTATATCAATGAACTGGAGCTAGTTCTGTGTCACCGTAGGTTATGACTGTTACATGATGAACCACATCCGGCATAATTCTCCATCATTGATCCATTGCCCACGAGCTTTCCATATATTGTTCTCCGCTTATTTACTTTTCTGTCGCTATTGCTATCATCACTACAAAATACCAAAAACATTACTTTTACTACTATTACCTTTTGTTACTGCTACCACTACTATCATATTACTTTGCTACTAAATACCTTGCTGCAGATATTAAGTTTCCAGGTGTGGTTGAATTGACAACTCAGCTGCTAATACTTGAGAGTATTCTTTGGCTCCCCTTGTGTCGAATCAATTAATTTGTGTTGAATACTCTACCCTCGAAAACTATTGCGATCCCCTATACTTGTGGGTTATCACTCCCCCGCCGATCGCTCGGTAAAATCACCTCATTTTTACTACTATACTTCCTCCGTATTGGTTTACATGGCATGCACGTCGTTCTAGGTTGATAATTTAACTGGTTATATATGTGATGAACAATATATGTTTAGAAACTACATCCGCTTATAATCCAATGATATACTTTTTGTGACATAGTAACTCATGTTTAGTTAGTAAAATGGATGACCTAGAACTACGTGCACGCCTTGTAAATCGAGACACCTAAAAAACGAGACGGAGAGGGTAGTTCAGTACGTATCTTTTTAGATCAATATAGTCGGGATTCACCAAGGAGCAAAACCAAGTGGTAGGCTGCACCTGTCGTGTTGGCGTAGCAACTCAAGTAGGGTCAGTCCGCACACAAAATGGCGACACACTTAACAGGATCCCTTTGGCCGAAATGTGGCTCATCCACCGTCTTGTTCCACGTGTGATGCACCAAATTACAGTTCGGAGCAGCGGTTGGAATTGGAGGCACCCCGGTCATAGCACCGCAGTAGTAGAAAATGAGCGATGAGGGGTCAAATCACAAAGCCCCACCTTTCCCACATTAAGCTAGACGGACGAATCAACCATCATTTCACTCTAGGGCGCAGGAGCATAAAGAAAAGAGAAAACCAATGATGCGTGCGGCAGCTACCTAGGGCACCCTAGGGTAGGGGTCTCCACTACAGATCATTTTTTTGAAAGCGCCACCACTACAAATCGGCTTCTCCCTCGTCCTCTTGAAGAAAACCAATGATGCGTGCGGCGGTAGGGTTTGTAGGAGTACTACTACGGTGTGCGGGGCCACGTCGTAGTAAATGGGAGAGGGATTGAGTTCAAGTTGACGCCTTAAATATGTGTGGGCCGCTTGGTTTTAGGGGAACGAGGCAGCATTTTGGGTTCGGGGACCAGTGGAGATATAGTATGTACAAAATATTGTGGACGTAGGTTTGACCGAAAGGCAATGATGCATGGGCCTTGCATTTTGATATACCTGGGGCCGCATGAAATTTGCTACTCTACTCAAAACTAGTAAGGTACCCATGCATTTAATGCATGAGATTTCAAAACCAAATTATGAATAAATACACACAATAGCATGTAAAGCTTTGAGTCATATATGCATGATGTAGATTGCAACACCCACGATGCGGCTATATCTCCCACGTGTCGGAGCACGACTTAGAGGCATAACCGCATAGTAGGCATGTCGCAAGAGGGGTAATCTTTACACATCCCATGTACTGAATAAGGAAGGGATAAAGAGTTGGCTTACAATCGCCACTTCACACAATACATAAATATAGCATTACATCATCCAGAATACAATCAAGGTCCGACTACGGAACCAAATAAAGAAAAGACCACCCCAAATGCTAGATCCCCGATCGCCCCAACTGGTCTCCACTATTGATCGTTCGGAAAGGAAACATAGAAACGTCCCGAATCCTCGTCGAACTCCCACTTGAGTTCTGTCACGTCCCCTGCACTGGCATCGTCGGCACCTGCATCTATTTTTGGAAATAATCTGTGAGTCACGGGGACTCAGCAATCTCACACCCTCGCGATCAAGACTATTTAAGCTTATGGGTAGGAAAAGGTTGTGAGGTGGAGCTGCAGCAAGCACTAGCATATATGGTGGCTAACTTACGCAAAAGAGAGCGAGAAGAGAAGCAAAGCACGATTGAGAAGCTATAAAGATCAAGAAGTGATCCTGAAACTACTTACGTTCAAGCATAACATGAGACTGTGTTCTCTTCCCAGACTCCGTCGAAAAGACACCATCACGGGTACACACACGGTTGATTCATTATAAATTAAGTTAAGTTTCAAGTTCTCTACAACCATACATTAACAAATTCCCATCTGCCCATAACTACGGGCACGGCTTTCGGAAGTTCAAAACCCTGCAGGGGTGTCCCAACTTAGCCCATCACAAGCTCTCACGGTCAACAAAGGATATTCCTTCTCCTAGGAAGACCCGATCAGACTCGGAATCCCGGTTACAAGACATTTCGACAATGGTAAAACAAGTCAGCAAAACCACCTGCCACGCCGACAAATCCCGATAGGAGCTGCACATATCTCATTCTCAGGGCACACTGGATAAGCTAAGCGTACAGGAGCCAACGTAACCCAAGTTGCCAAGGGACGGCCCCGCATGGTGCTCTAGTTTGGACCAACACTCAGAGGAGCACTGGCCCGGGGGTTTAAAATAAAGATGACCCTGAGTCCGCGAAACCCAAGGGAAAAATTCTTAGGTGGCAAATGGTAAAACCAAGGTTGGGCATTGCTGGAGGAGTTTTATTCAAGGCGAACTGTCAAGGGGTTCCTATTATAACCCAACCGCGTAAGGAACGCAAAATCAAGGAACATAACACTGGTATGACGGAAACTAGGGCGGCAGGAGTGGAACAAAACAGCAGGCATAAGGCCGAGCCTTCCACCCTTTACCAAGTATATATGTGCATTAAAGTAAACAAGATATAATAATGGTATACCAATAATAAACATGTTCCAACAAGGAACAAACTCCATCTTCACCTGCAACTAGCAACGCTATAAGAGGGGCTGAGCAAAGCGGTAACATAGCCAAACAACGGTTTGCTAGGAAAGGTGGGTTAGAGGCTTGTCATAGTAATATGGGAGGCATGATATAGCAAGTGGTAGGTATCGCGACATAGCTATAGAGCTAACAACTAGCAAGCAAAGGTAGAAGTGATTTCGAGGGTATGGTCATCTTGCCTGCAAAGTTCTCCGAGTTGACGAAAGCTTGATCCTCATAAGCATACTCAATGGGTTCCTCGATCACGTACTCGTCTCCCGGTTCTACCCAAAGCAAGAACACAAGAAAAGGACCAGCAATCAATCACGGTGCAATGCGCAAGCAACATGATGCAAAACATGGCATGATATGCGGGATGTGATATGCAATGCATATGCGTGCTTCGGAAGGGAAAGATTGAACCAGGCCTCAACTTGGAAAACCAAGTGTACCGCTAGAAAGATGAGATGATTTCAGTCAAAATCGATATAAAGATCACCGGAATCGGATGCATGGTTTGCAAATGGCGAACAAAACAAGAATGGCACTATTCTGCGATTAACAGCATGATGCCATCTAGAATGCAACAAGAAACTAAGCTACTGCACTCCAACATAACAATAAAGCACATGGCAGTGATCTACTCAAGATGCTTGACAAAATATGAACACTGAGCTACGGCTAAATCACACAAGAGCAGGTTCAAACAAGCATGGAAAAAGTGCAAAAGATATCAGCATCACAAACTTAGTGAAAATACTAACATGCCAGGAATTAACATCAGGAAGCAATGTTTAGAGCAAGATAACAACATGCTGCAGGAACAGGACATAGAAAACAAAGGCATGGAATGAATCTACTCAAAGCATAAAACAAAAGTCCCTTACTTCCCATAAGCCAAAAAGGATTAGAAGATATGATGGCACCTATGTAAACATAGCAAGTTTCGTTAACAGATTCAGACTTAGCAGAAAACTGAGCATGGCATAAATAGAATTACGAAGGCATCTTTGCGAGCTCGATTCACTTATCACAAGACATTGCATTACAAGATAAACATACTACTAGCAAGAAGACATGTTCAAGAAGCTACCCAAAGCAAGAGAAAGCTCATAGCATGCATGGATCAACTACAACAACCTTGGCACAATTGATTAACATGTAAACAGTCTGCCAAGAACATTTTATAGCAAAAGTAGAGCAAGATTAAGTCATGCTAGGTTACTCCATAAATGCAAGCAGGGACATGGGTGGATAGAGCATAACCATATGTCCATATCATCCTTAGTGAACATACTCAAAAGAAGCATGGATCTCACTATAGCAACATGAATACCTGGCATAAAAATAACAGCAGAGCAAAGACTTAGTGAAATTCTAAGTCTCTGAAATCAGCAATATTACGAGAGCTACTTCGCATGCTTGTGCTAGTCACCACATTGATCAAAAAATACATGGCATACACCCCTGTAAAGATGGCATGGCATAGCCCAAAACACATGTAGATCTCAAGTCCATATGCAGCACACAACAATTGTAGCAAAAATGACAAATGCTCATTCTGTTAAGAATCAGCACCTAACATTTTATAGCACTCTTGCACCCACGATTTGGGCATCAAGACGGACTCAAACAAGCATGTCACAATGGAACAAAATGAAGAGCACATCCTGATGAACATTTTTATATATTGCACGCACGAAACAGAGCTACGGATGAGGAGTTATGACATGATGAACAGAGAAATAAAACATAACACAGAAAAAGACTTAGCCCAAAAAGAGGGGGGGGGGGCAGACCCCAGATCTAGGGTTTCACTTGGCGCGGATTATGAGGTTGGCTGAAGAACTGCCGGAGTAGTTGCCGGAGTGGCGCCTCGTCGAATCCGGGGCCAGGCAGGAGGAGAGGCGGCGGGGCGCCGATGGGGACGAGGCGGCACGGGCCGTAGACAGAGCGGCGCGGCCCCGCGAGGTCGATGGCGGCGACCGGTGTCGGAGCAGGTGGCGAAGGGCGGCGGCCGGCGGAGGCGAGCGGCGGCTCGCAGTCGGCGGCGGGGCGCGGCGCTCAGGCGCGGACGCGGGCGGCGGGATGCGGGACCGGCGACGGCGGCGCGCAC